>NC_140174.1:59061823-59164323 GCF_963971535.1 Notolepis coatsorum | reverse complement strand
TTTGTCATATATGTGGGGACTGTGGAAGTGAGATACAGACGTTTTGTTAGTGCCATACAGAATAAGCCAATCACGGAGTTCGGAAAAGCCACTTAACTTTTTTACTACTTGATAGCACAAGTTCTACACTTCAAAAACCTAACTTAAACCATCCTTCCTCTTTTTCTTTTGTTCTCATGTAAATACTAAGAATGACATCACTGTTGGAGCTTTTAGTAGCATCATGTGTTGTATCAATGCCAATGGAAATAGTTGTAGCGAAGCCAAAATGGACACAGTGATTTATTCTCTCGTTTCTTTCTGTTGTTAACTTAGCATCTTGACTGTGCCAGAGAGCAACAGCTGTATTAGATAGGCCAAGGTTATTTTTTTGCCCAATTGCCCAGTTTGATGAAGACGGTCAATTTGTGGTCAGATTGTGGTCAGACTGACCGCAGTCGATGAAGACCAGACTGGTTGTGGGACCTTCCTGGCTGAGATGGAACCACAGCTGGTGGGAAAGCAAAGGTAACACTTTGTTTATGACCCACTTTGTTTGCACTATTGACGCGTAGGGCTTTCTCAGATCTGTGTTCGGTTGTGAAGACTGGCTGTTTCAAACGACCAATCGGTTTGTCTCCTTTTGAATAACAAGTGCTGGCTTGTATAGGGAGGTGTAGTGGTTACGTCATTGCTGTTTCCGGCCGGTCCACCTCGCAAAACTTATTTCCCCATTGCCCATTTCTAAATCGTCTCGTTTAAAACAAATAAAGCATGAACATTTGCATGGTGTACCTTTCTGTGCATATTCATCCACAATCTATAGCTCCCCACTAAAATATTCGCAATTAATTGTAAAAAGAAATCACAGAATTTTATTTCAACCAAAAATGCTTAAACAATAATGCTAGTGATAGAAGGGAACTCATTTTGTGCAAAATGGAAAGCTTGCCAATGTTCATGAGGCAGAATTGTTACAATAGCCGATAATCCATTTTCCCAATGATAAATCCCTATACGGGTGGACCGCGCAGGCGGTCCAAAGTGACGTCAGACTGCAACCTACGGACACCCACAACACAGCCCCTCGTCTGCTCGCATACAGCTATAAATCAGCCGTAAGACTGGAGCTCAAAGAGAATTGTTTCTTTTGCCAAGAAAACAATGCCGAGCTTTGATGATGTCCTTTGTTGATGCCAATCGTATTTCAGTCGGACATTATACAATTAACGTAAGGTTATGTATATAACCAAGTTCTATGAATTATGGTGACGCTCAGCATCATCTGCACTGTACTTCACTTCGTGCACGAGCACTGAATAAAAAATTCCACCATGTACCTTTACATCCCAACATTTGTCTGGCCACACCCCCATCCACTTACCTTCATAAGTAGGTGTGTGGTCACCTACTCAAGTTTCTTTAATAGTTGTCATACAGAAGTACAGAATACTTTTGTACAAAATGCTTCTTACTGTTGCGCTCCAGAGACTGTGCATGACAAGATAAGTATGAAATAAAAACATAGTAAAAATTAGAAGAAAAAAAGAGGTCACAGTGTTCAGTTTAGACATATGTACAATGTTCGTAGACGTAGTTACCATACAATATACAATACTGTGCAGTGTACTAATATACAATACTATATAGTGCAAGGCATAAATGGACGAGGTGCAGTTTAGGTACAATTCACAGTAGGTGTACGAGTTGTAGTGCAAATCCTTTATCAATAAATATAAAGTGTAAGTGTGTTTGTGTGATCTAAAGTGTGGAGAGTGGGTGCTGCAGTGTGTTGTTTGTTTGAGTGAGTGTGTGTGTGCGTGTGGGTGTGTGTGCTGTGTGCATTTGATGGTTGTTGCATAGTGATTATTGTTCGTTTAGCGATTATTGTTCGTTTAGCAGCCTGATGGCCTGGGGATAGAAGCTCCTTCTGAGTCTTTCTGTGCTCGCCATAAGACTCCGGTATCGCTTGCCTGACGGCAGCAGTTCAAAGAGGCAGTTGTTCGGGTGGCTCGAGTCCTTAATAATTCTCTTAGCCTTCCCCTTGCACCGCTTGTTGTAAATGTTCTGGAGGGTGGGAAGCCCCCCTCTAATTGTGCGTTCGGCTGAACGTGTCACTCTTTGTAGTCTGCTACGGTCTTGTGCAGTGCTATTCCCAAACCAGGAGGTGATGTTGCCGGTCAGGATGCTCTCTATTGTACATGAGTAGAAGTTCCTAAGGATCTTCTGACTGACTTGGAACTTCCTTAGGCGCCTGAGGAAGTAGAGGCGTTGTCGTGCCTTCTTCACAACACTGTCAATGTGTGTGGTCCATGTCAAGTCCTCGGATATGTGGGCTCCGAGGTACTTGAAACTGTTCACTCTCTCAACTGGTGCCCCGTCGATGCTGAGGGGGCTGTAGTCCTTGACCCCCGACCTCCTGAAGTCCACAATCATCTCTTTTGTTTTGCTGACGTTCAGGGAGAGGCAGTTCTCCTGACACCACTGTGACAGGTTCTCTACCTCTTCCAGGTAGGCCCTTTCGTCGTTGGCAGAGATCAGGCCCACCACTACTGTGTCATCAGCAAATTTGATGATGGTGTTGTTGTTCCGCTGTGCTACGCAGTCATGTGTGTACAGGGAGTAGAGGAGGGGGCTCAGAACACAGCCCTGGGGGGCCCCTATGTTGAGCGTGATGGATGAGGAGGTGCAGTTGCCGGCTCTTACCACCTGGGGTCTGCCCGTCAGGAAGTCCAGGACCCACTGGCACAGGTCATAGTTCAAGCCCAGGTCCCTGAGCTTGGCTATGAGTTTGGAGGGGACTATGGTATTGAATGCTCGCCTCCTTCCCAAACTTTCACCACAAGGCGAGATCAAGGGCCGCAGCGGCGTCTGATGCTGAGCGTCACCATAATTCATAGAACTTGGTTATATACATAACCTTACGTTCTATTTCATTATGGCTTACGCTCAGCATCATTTGCACAAGAGGAGCTGAGCGGGAGCCATAGCTCGACAAATGTACCCCGCTGAGGCCCCCCACAACCATCAGACCGGGGAGGACCGAGCCCCCCGACCCTCCCTAATGGAGGATACCCTCCCTATTGGAGGCTTACGGGAGGGAGACGGATCCGACCGTGCGAAGAGGAACTCAAGCAACCCAACGCATAGGGTGAGCAGACCGTGGCTTGACCCCACGACTACGCACACGCACAACCCGCATGCCACCAGGGAACGAACGGAAGGAACAACCCTCGTTACTGCCCCCAAAATCACGGGGTTAAGAGCAAACCCAACCCCGTGGCAAGGCCGTAGCAGCGGAGCGCGAAGGAAGACCCAGACCCACTGAAGGGACTGGATCCCCTGGAAAAAGGGGGCCCGGAGAGGTCAATGACGCCAGGCATCAAGACCCCACCAGGCGGTCACTTAGTGACACCGCCCCCCACATCGCCATCGTATTCGGATAGGGCCCCTCCAAGAGCGGGCCCTTTCCCCCCAATAGCACACCGCCTGGCACACTGACCCTGCAGAACAGGCAGTCAGCATGGCCGTAGGCACTCAAAAAGTCCAACCAACGGAAGCAGACAGCGCATCGGGGAAACCAGGCAGCAGGCTGTAACCTGAGCCTGGAGCACTGCGGACGAGACAGGCGCCAAAGGAGTCAACTGAAAACAGCCCCCCCCCGGCGGAAGGGGCGTATGCTGGCGTTGTTGAGCACCATGACAAAGCCTCCATTAAAAAAAAAACACCCAGAGGGGTCGAGGCAGAGAAGGCTGACACGATTGGCAGACATCATGAACGTGCAGGGGCACACTCAACCGGGTAACCCGGGAGTTGACTCTGCTCCAACATACCAGGGAATCAACCACCCTCTCTGTACACAGACGGTGGTTGTTCCTATAACCCCTCAAGAAAAACACACCTGCGGGTATACACCAGCTATACCGCAGTACAAGTGTTTCAGTTTCCAAAAAAGGGTTATCCCAGGCCTACGGTATCAACGAAACTTTACTTCGGACCGGGCCCAGCGGCCCGGGAAGCACACAGGAGTACCAGAGGGGGTCCAGAATACCACCCCAACAGCCCCCTCTTCGCCATGCGTGAGAGAGGAGCGAAAGAAGGAGAACCAGCCCCTTACAATAGTGCCAGGTACAAAAGAGTACCCAACAAAGGGTCTCCATAACGCCTAACCCTGTGACACCCGGGCCGACCCGGCATTTTTCCCCCTGAAAAAAGCCCAAGTCCCTCAGGGTACCAGAACAGCAGATCTGCAACCCCGGCGGACAAACGGGTTAACTGACCTAGACCAGCGTGACCAGAACCAGTCCCGTGCCCTAACCACGCCGACATGCCTACTCCAGGAGAAGGGGCAGATATGCGTGTTGATCTAAAACATGAAAAGAGGGCGCCACCCAGACGGGCCGGTTTGAACCGTGCTTGGTGGCCCACCCCAAGGGCGTGAGACCCCTCTACCTATGTTCTGATCTATTCTGTTAACATCCCCCAGATATGAATGAGAATCCGTCGAGACCCAGTAACAGGCTCTCGGAAGAGGAAAAAAAACCCATCCCAGTTGCTTTATAAAAACGCTGTTTTAATAACAAGTAACCAAGGCGTACTAGCCACCCGCATGATTCTTATCAGAAACACCCCGAGCCAGCACTATGTATGCGTCGGGACACAAAAACATATCAATGGACAGTCTAACCAGACCCCACATCGATCCCTCAAGGCACCTGGGAGAATGACAAGAAGGGTGTGGTGCTTCATATTCTCCACACTTTTTTATTAAAAAAGAAAGAAACACCGACTGACATGAATCCGACTTGACGCAGCCGAGGATAAAAACTGTTTACATTTTTATATCCCGTCATCGCTACCACAGAGGATAGACGGAACTCCCCAGAGAGACTTCCCACGTGAGCCATAGATTGAAAAGCCACGGTAACATTGTGTCATATGACCAACCGACTCAAGTTACGCGTATATCGAGCGTAGTGGAACCTTAATTCCTACGCTCTATCCCGACACTTGACAATAACAGACCCTACCTACGGGTCTAACTCACGGAAGCCATCGTCCAATAGCAACGTGCGTAGTGACGTGTGCTATGACGGGGGGAAACCCAAGACTCAACGCCTGTGATGGGTGCAGAGTCTGGGAAACCCTCCCCTCCCCCCCCCCCTCCCTGCCAAGCCGCCTAACAGCTTGGCCCTGACTGAACTAATAAGAGAGGTAATAAACCCCCTGACCAATCAGAAGAGGGAAGGAGGGGTTTATCCGGTACCCCCTCACAAGCCCAACCCTTGCATACAACAACAACAATAGCCATATGATACCTTTAGTAGCAATGCTAATGAATAGCGCAATCTAATACAATGCACGCTAACCACAGACAATCTGTGAACAGGGTTTATAGCAAGACCAAGTCGCGTGTGTGTGTGTGAATCCTACACACGCATCCATGTTGTAACACAGAAAAACATTGATAGAGAGAGAGAACGGCTGAGCCGTGGTACGTTTTCATACGAGCATTACTGCAAACCCAACACAATAGTGTTGTAGCTCAATATCACTGTGTAAGCAACAGAGCACACAACTAGCCTCTACCTTTATGTGGAGATTCAGGTCGAGGCAGAAAAAACCCTTTTTCAACCGAGTGTAGGCTGCAGACCTTGCTTAAGCTCTAACATGAATGTAACCCTCCTATCAACCCATACTAGCGAAGATTGTGATGTGGCTGATAGCAGGGCATCCCGCCGACGAGTCGGAGGTTCTACCCCAACATCTTCGAACGGGGAACCCCAAGGAGACATCTCACCCCCCTCCAGTGTTACCTGGACAGGCAGGGAAGATGTCTCCACCGGGCCTTCAAACAAGAACCTGTCCGCCTCTATCATGTAGTCCTCTGTCTCCATCGGGCATGTAGAGACCGACACATCCTCATCTGGCTCCAGCAACTCACCAAAACCAGGCCATTCGCGTCTGCAAGCCACCATCTTGCGACGGGAGCGAGCTGACGCAAAAAGTTTGCGTCTCAAATCCCCCGCAACCAAGGGAACCGGCCGCCCAACAGCGGACGATTCCCCGGAAGCAGAGGGACCAGAGCCGGAACCAGGCCATCGCACAGGAGACGGCACTGGTGCACCAGCTCCTTGGAGAGGCAAACTACCCATCGGACACCTACCGGGCGTGGCTGCCGACCACGAGAGAGGTCTCAGCCCCGCTCCAAGACGCACGACGGAGGCGGCAATGGAGACCCGCTGGTGAAGAGTGGTGTTGCGAGCACGACCCTCCGAAGTAGACATTATGACTTAGCTTTTTTCTTTCTAATATATGAGAGAAGAAAAAAACAAGCAACAATGTAAACACGTCTCAACTTTCTTCAGCTAACAACCTCGTCAAGTGTGGGATCTACCGAAGGCACTTCCTTGTGGTGAAAGTGAAGAAGGAGGCGAGTAGGTGACCACACACCTGCTTATGAAGGTAAGCGGATGGGGGTGTGGCCAGACGAATGTTGGGATGTAAAGGTACATGGTGGAATTTTTTATTCAGTGCTTGTGCACGAAGTGAAGTACAGTGCAGATGATGCTGAGCGTAAGCCATAATGAAATAGAACTGGTGACAATGATGTCTTCTTTTATGTGGAAAATTACAGACGTTTTCAGTCAACAGAAGTCAAGGGCATATGAAGAATACACCCTGAATATACCCTGGATAAGGTCTGATGACCAAAATGTCGATAGTTTTCCACATACAGTAAAAGAGAAGTGAGAGTCATTGAGTAATTAATTCCGTATTCAAACTTGCATGTTCCACTATGAGAACCTGGAGCAAATTAAGGCTTTAAAACTTTTTGAAACATCTGAGATGTTTCTACCATCGTCTTGCTGCTTTAAGGTAGACATACTGTATACAACACTAAATGTAAATGAGCTTTTCTTAGAGCCTAAAATCTTATTAAATTAAATTAAATTGAAAGAAAGATTATAATAAAATAAAATTATAATAAATAAACATGTAGTGTGCACCCACCATTCACAAATAATCTCATCAAGTTTGCACTAATGTTCAACCACTTCAAAGAGCCTTCCCTCCCTGACAAATCTACGAGTCAATTGTTTCAAAATGAGGCTACAAAGAGAACCCATCCACTGTGGCGCTCCCTCTGAGGATGAAGGGTAGAGATATTGATTCAGTCCCCAGGTTTATGTTTGCACCGCGCTGCGTGTCCTTTGCTGTGACAGGCTGCTCGTTTTGCCAAACGACCACAGAGGACCTTGACACTGAAAAACCCTGCGTCACTGTTACAGTGTACCCTCACTGTTGACCTGACATCACAGATCAGGGCCGGCCTTGGTGCACTCGTCACCCTAGGTGAGATTTTAGACTGCCCCCCCCCCCCCCCCCTCACCTTGCCTTCCTCTCTCCGTCATACGGTTCGAATCACTCAATGCCAGTTAATATCATACTGAACTCTGTCACCTTTCACACGCAACCATCTTATTGTTATTATTATTTATTTTTATTACATTTGTTTTTCAGAAATCCAGAGCGACACATTACTTTGTAATTACAATACAGAATAATAGAACCAATAGAATTTTCCTATTAAATTGAAATAATTATATGTATTTATTTTAAATTAACAGGATTCTCTCCCAACAAAATTATGCGTTTTGGTCTGTTGGCTGGCGTCCTCTAGAGTCTAGACCAGTGGTTCTCACTGGCACAAACTGTGCTACAATTAAGCAACAATTAAACAAGACCAACCAACAAGAGGGGACTGCCTGAAACCTATCTCCGAGTAATTTTTTAACCTGTCACGGCCGATGATGTTAAATAGAGAATCTCTCCTCGCAGTAAAGTGTGGAATCAGCTTTTGCTGCGACAGCGGCAGCAGTTCGGTGCCGGTCGTCCCGAGTGACTTGCAGCATGCTGGCTTGCGTATCTGTCGTGGCGTAGGTGACAGCAACAGCAGGACTTGTCTCCTGGCCTCCACTGAGACAGGACCGGGCCTGTTGGCACCGAGTGCTGTTCTGTCTGAGGAGTGAGATAGAGAACATTTGACCTGTGTGTTCTGGTTAGCCATGCGGTGAGCGGATAGTACAGGAAGCGCTGACTGAAGCTGATTGCACTAGCAGGTTCTCTCTCTCTCCCTCTCTCCCTCTCTCTCTCTCTCTCTCTCTCTCTCTCTCTCTCTCTCTCTCTCTCTCTCACTAACTCTCTGCCTTTCCCCTCCCTCTTTAATCTTCATTCCTTCCTCCTTTCCTCCCTCTCCCTCTCTCTCTTCCCCGCATCATCTCACCTCTACTCTATAGCATCATCTATTACGCTCTCCTCTCCCTCAAGGGCCCTGCTGTGTTCACAAATGATAGCCATGATAGCCAATCAATTAAATCTGGCCTTCAAAGTGCTCTTGACCTTGTATTTTGTTAAAGGACTGGGGGAGGGGAGCTCCAGTAGCTCACCACGTACTGCGAGCGCTATTTCAGCGCCGTGGACAACCGTGCTCGTCACGGATCTGGGGCTGAGCGAGTTCGAATCCCGGACTGCAGCCGTGCCTTTCCCAGAGTGTCTTCCCCCCCATCTGAACCCTTTCAGCCTGCTTCTGTCGGTCGAACTTGACCAAGTATAAATGCGATAAACGTATAAAAGAGCCAGGGAAATGGCCAAAGTTAAAAAAAAAAAAAAAAAAGGACTGGGGGAATGGAGAGGGTTCCCCTCCGCTCAGCTGGTCATAGTAGCCAACGTTATACTGTGGTGGCTGGAGAGCAAGACAGCATAGGCTACTACTACTCACACACGTCTGGCCGATGGGAATATTTATGCTCACTGACAGGTTTCTCATTACGTATTGCATTCCCTCAAGGTGGCACGCTGAATTTGATTCTAAATTGCAAAGTCATTGGATCATTAAGTAGATGTAATGCTGTGACGGTGCTCCCAGACGGGGGCGATCTTAATCTTAATCTACAATAGTCTCAGGAAGGAAAGAATTACCTTGAGAATAAATCGTCACAACCACGCAAACCACTTGGCTTAGAACCACACAAATGGACCTTTGGAAATCATGTTGACCAACATTAACCTTTTAGAGGAAGGATACGGTTTAACTCTTGGGACATGTTATTTATTCATTACTGAAGATATACCACACACTATTTTTAACGTTTTCAGAGGTCCGAATTTCTATCCCAAAACAACTACAGCTTTAAATGGTGAGTGCAACATTTTGGCCCCGTAGCACAATTTCCTACTCATAGATGATGCTGCTGTCAAAGGGTATAGTCCTTTCTCAGCACAATCCATGCTGTTCTTCATACATAGTTACCCACACAACTAAGTTAATGGGGCCTCTGTAAAAAAAAAAGCACTTAAAACATACTCGCAAAACAAACCTCTTTGCTTTGGGCACACCGTGGAATACAGTAGGTTTCAGCCTGTATCTCATGGCTTGTACCGTCTGAAGCGTGGCCCCATTACTTTACATTAGTTTGCACTCGCCGGAGCTACGGCTATCTGGAAGTGAAGACCAGCATGGATTGTGCTGAGAAAGGACTCTAATTGACAACATCTTTGGTAAGTAGGAAATAGGGCTAATTCAGAATTCAGCCTCTAAGCTTTTCTGTCCTTAAAACAGACAGCAAGCGCGGCGTGTTACCGTATTAGCATTCTGACAAGTGAAATGGAATACATCAATGTGTAGAGTGCCCGGCGCTGTGATAGATGGATGCACAGTTTCAAAGCAGAGTATCCAAATATTTGCAGTCTCACAGAGTGCAGTGTTTTACGACTCTTGACCCTAACCCTGATGTTTTTGCCGTTTTATCTTTTTGTATATAGATCTTCAAGGAGCCAGATCAAGCCAGAGTCACTGGGACAATCCTTACAATGGGGAACACCTCGTCTCGGACAGTGTTTACCGCTGCTTCATATACACCGAAGGACAGTCTCATGTTTACAATGGACACTGAAATCGGACACTGTTGTGGATGTTGTACTATGGACTTTGGGTAAAATGGCAAACATGCTGGCTGCCACCCTAACCTTCGTCTCATTTCTGTACACGAGCCCACGGTGAAGGACTTGTTTTCACAGCTTACACAACACCACACACTCACATGCTGGTATGTCAATATGCAAGATACAGTATTATGGTCGTTTGCGTAGACAGACTATCTAAGAGTTGGCCAAAGAAACTGCTGTAGTAGAAGAGAGCTTAGGATTTGCACTATTCTTACCCCGGATACTTTGTTCAGAATGTTCTTTTGTAAACAACATTTTCCAAAAAGTTGTAAACAATAGGGCTGACCCAAATGCGTTGAAGCTTCTGTCGCTGCCATGGTATTCAAGATAATTATTTCTTTCTTTTTTTTATGATTTTTGTTTTGTTTTACCACTCCAAAAAATAGCCTAAATCAGCATAAGAAATAGCTTACAGAATTCAAATCAGTTCTTCTCAGACAAGGACATGTATTTATGAGAACTCTCATCAACCCACCGCATTGAAACTTGGAGGATGACGTGCATCTGGTAGTGTAGAGGTCTAAGCACTGGTGCGTCTGGTGTAGAGGTCTAAGCACTGGTGCATCTGGTAGTGTAGAGGTCTAAGCACTGGTGCGTCTGGTGTAGAGGTCTAAGCACTGGTGCGTCTGGTGTAGAGGTCTAAGCACTGGTGCGTCTGGTGTAGAGGTCTAAGCACTGGTGCGTCTGGTGTAGAGGTCTAAGCACTGGTGCGTCTGGTGTAGAGGTCTAAGCACTGGTGTGTCTGGTAGTGTAGAGGTCTAAGCACTGGTGTGTCTGGTAGTGTAGAGGTCTAAGCACTGGTGCGTCTGGTGTAGAGGTCTAAGCACTGGTGTGTTTGGTAGTGTAGAGTTTTAAGCACTGGGACAGCCGAGTAGTGTAGAGGTCTAAACACTGGTGCATCTGGTGTAGAGGTCTAAGCACTGGTGCATCTGGTGTAGAGGTCTAAGCACTGGTGTGTCTGGTAGTGTAGAGGTCTAAGCACTGGTGCATCTGGTGTAGAGGTCTAAGCACTGGTGTGTCTGGTAGTGTAGAGGTCTAAGCACTGGTGCATCTGGTGTAGAGGTCTAAGCACTGGTGCGTCTGGTAGTGAAGAGGTCTAAGCACTGGTGTGTCTGGTAGTGAAGAGGTCTAAGCACTGGTGTGTCTGGTAGTGTAGAGGTCTAAGCACTGGTGCATCTGGTGTAGAGGTCTAAGCACTGGTGCATCTGGTGTAGAGGTCTAAGCACTGGTGTGTCTGGTAGTGTAGAGGTCTAATCACTGGTGTGTCTGGTAGTGATAGAGGTCTAAGCACTGGTGCATCTGGTAGTGAAGAGGTCTAAGCACTGGTGCATCTGGTAGTGAAGAGGTCTAAGCACTGGTGTGTCTGGTAGTGAAGAGGTCTAAGCACTGGTGTGTCTGGTAGTGAAGAGGTCTAAGCACTGGTGTGTTTGGTAGTGTAGAGTTTTAAGCACTGGGACAGCCGAGTAGTGTAGAGGTCTAAGCACTCGCCTACTGTACCACCGCAAAGACCCAGGGTTCAAATCCCAGTGTCAGCAGTACCTCCGGCTTGGTAGAGTTCACAGGTGGGAAGCCGGTGGGGTATTAATCGTGGTCGTTGCAATAGCGACTTCTACTAGTCGGTCGGGGCACCTGTTCAGCAGGGTGGGGATTTGGAGGAGATAGCGTGAACCTCTGCATGTGTTACACTCTCCCAGTGAAACTCAGCTGAAAAGAAACTCAGCTGGCAACTCCACATCTATCGGAGGAGGCCTGTGGTAGTCTACACCCTCCCCAGACCGACAGTAGGGCAGCACAATGACCAGGGGGGAATTGGCATACCAATTAAATTTGGGGATGGGAGCAAATGTAAAAAGGCCAAAAGAAAAAAATTAAGCTCTGATTATTTTCTGATAATTCGGTTAAGTCTGACATATATTCATGTAATTTCTTCGGACTCAGATCTATTAAAACAACAAGGGACACGCATGTTGAAAAGACGAGAGCCAACGCAGGAAGCTTGGCCCCGGAAACTCTTTATTGCATACGATATACGTCACAACTTAACAACAGAATTATCATTGAAGCTTCAAAGCCCCACAAAATGGTAATCGGGTCAGCCCTGGTAAACATGACTTATTCTGTGTGGTCTAAATGGTGCATTTATATAGGGCTTTTATCCAAAGCGCTTTACAATTTTGTTCCTCACATTTTACCCATTCACTGACTCACACATTCACACACCGACGGCAGAGGCAACCATGCAAGGTGCCAACCTGCTCATCAGGAGAAATTAGGGGTTAAGTGTCTTGCTCAAGGACACTTCGACATGCTGCCCGGGAGGAGTGGGAATCGAACCGGGAACCTTAATATTACCAGACGACTGCTCTACCTTCTGAGCCACTCCTTGTGTCTATTCATTGTGTATCTCAATGTTTCTCAAACTCAGGGCCTGGGATCAGTGTTGGTCCCTGGGATGCTGTTGGGAAGTCCCTGGCCTAGATAGCTGACACAGATATTGGCTATCTTCCTGTATTTGAAGTATAGTTTTAATATAGACCTACTTTCTTTTCAGTGTAAGGGGTCCCTGAACACAGCAATATTATTAGCTCGGGTCCAAACATAAATCTAAACATTTGCTGGCCTTTGCCATTGATAACTTTGAGAAGCACTGATGTAACTGATGGCATACTTCATGTCTAGTTTATACTGATATAACTGACTGACAGTCATACTTCATGTATAGTTTATACTGATATAACTTACTGACAGTCATACTTCATGTATAGTTTATACTGATATAACTGACTGACAGTCATACTTCATGTATAGTTTATACTGATATAACTGACTGACAGTCATACTTCATGTATAGTTTATACTGATATAACTGACTGTTTATACTGATATAACTGACTGACAGTCATACTTCATGTATAGTTTATACTGATGTAACTGACTGTGACAGCCATACAATCATGTAATATAGTTTAGACGTCACCGCACTTGACAGGAAATGTGCTATTTATAATACATGTCACATCTTGTATTTATTTACATGTATTTCATTGCTTCTGTCTTCTGCCCAGTGGGAAAACCTACTTTGCATTCAGTTCAGCATGGGTTATAATTCTCTGTCAACAACCCTTGGGGGGGGGAGTCAGGGAATTACATGCAAAACATGTTCACACACTGGCTCTCATTCTCTTGATACTCAGTGGTATTGTTCTAGGCTGGTGGTGAACAGCCAGGCCACCAGCATCCAGGGACCACATCCTAACATGTCCAGAATTGGCTCGTTCACACATATGATTCTGACAGGCCAGAGGTACAATACAGGCTATTCTGCTAGGGAGGAGGGGGGGGGGGGATTTTCAGTAACTTAGCAACAACCATCTTTATTTAGAGCCAATGCAGCTATAGCGTGGGTCATGCTCTGCCAGCGAGGGTGTGATGCATGCTCAGACTCTGCTACTAGTAATTGGTGTTATATATGATTAGCTATGAAAATGCTGAAGGCATAACTTACCCAATCAATACAAATGCCATGAGGCTATTTAACATTTCTCCCACGCACAAGTCAGTTGATTTTATGTCTTTCCATGATTTCTAGATCAGGCCAAGCTGTTTCTTAAAGCAGCGATATCACCCGCAACGCCCTGTTTTAAATTGTTTTCAGGCTGCATTCACAAACACATCTCTGCCCTGTACAGTCATGAGTTGCCTGTGCAGAGAAAGAACTGAACCACTGCACACAGCCAGGTGCCCCCTTGTCCTCTGCACTGTCGTCCTCCCACGCTCATCTCCACCTCATTCCCCCTGCAGAGTGATGGCCTACTCATTTCCTATCGCCAGCCGCCTGGACGCCATCAATCAAAAGGATCCAGGTCTCCTTTTTCCTGCGTAATCTTTTACACCGCCCTCCCTGCAAGACTTCCGCATCTATCTGCATTCATCTGCAGACTAGCAATAGGCTGTATCTGTATGAATCTGTGGACTAGCAGACTGTATATTATACCGGCTTGTATTCCGATTATGGAGGAAGCTGGCTACACGGCCAGTAAATAGCTGATGGGTGAATGGCTTTGTCCCTTGTTAGCAGAAATGCACCCCCCCTTGTATGAGTTGAGAAATGCATAGAAAGCAACACACTGTCCTGTCACCATCCTGCTGGTTAAAAAAGGGACAAATCACCAGAGGGGGTTTTCTTCTGGCTGGGCAGCCGACACAGGGGCGCAGTGCCAAAGGTTAGCGGCTGTCCTTCAGGTCGAATCCATTGGTTCAAATCACTAAGGTTCTGGATTCTGACACTGATCAGTATTCTGATGGATCAGTATAGACCTTTTCAAACATGACACTAACATTCTAAATGGGCCTATGTTTATTTAATGTTTGCTAATACAATAGCCGACAGGAAATACACTTGAGCCCCAAGCTGTTCCCCTAGCAACAAAATTCTTCTGAAAGGGTCTATACTGGATTCTAAGGTTCTGGATCCTGACGGTCTGACACCGATCAGTATTCTGGATTCTAATGTTGTAAAGTTCTTGGATCACTATCAGTGTTATACTGCACAACAACAGTGTACATCTGCCGTGTCATACGAATAAAAACAAGTACTGTAGTACATGTCAACAGAGTGCGTTTTGTCTTTCAAGTATATATAACTGCAGTGCAGCATCAGTCAGTGTGAGTAATCTGAACAGCAGCACTAACAGCAGCGACAGCCTTCTGCTGCGTCCTCGTCTGCTAGTGACATGCTGTATGCCAGATTCAAACACATCCGCTGTTCACATGCTTTCTAAAATGACACAGAGACAAAGACCACCAGTGACAGCAACTGGTTCAAAGCCATTTTACAATTTTTTATTCCTCCAAAAGAATTTTTTTCTGCTGCGGCGCTCCAAAGCACTACTGGTCTGGTACATGTACACCTACACAAGTACAGTACATCCAATAGTCAGGTACAGTTATCCACAAAACAGTTATCTGCTATTTCAACGTGCCGGCTGAAAAGCCTCCGATTACATATGCAAAGTCCATTCAAATACGGTGTTGCGGAGCGGGTCTGGGCATCGTCCTGCACCGCTCTGTGGACGTGTGGCTTTACTGCCACCCTCAGACGGAGAGGATGGAACACAATATTCAGTCTCTTGGCAGGTGCTGGACAAAGATACACGTGGAAACTGGTTCAAATAAAAGGTATTGTTCGATCTAGGAATGCACAGATACAATGAAAGGGATACTTGTATTGTATATCGGTCTGATACCAGGCTAGATCAGGGTATCAATATCTGAGAACCCCCCCCACTGAAATCTGATACCCAGAGCCATGTAACATGTCATATCTGGACCTCAGTTGGCTTCCTGGTTCTGTGGTGGTCTGATGGGGCCTATCGAAGGGGGCCGGTTGGTGAAGGGGTGCCACTGGCCCTGGATGCTGGGGTTGTCTGTGTGGAAGGGCTTGCGGATGCGGATGATGTCCAGGCCCGACTGGTTGGTCAGCTTGGTCAAAAGCTCAGAAATCTGCGGAGCCGTTTTGCTTGTGATGATCTCTTCCCGCACGTTGCCATTTACTGCAGGAGAGGAACAGGGATATATAGGTCATGTGAGAAAAGGATAGAGGGGGAGTGGCCTAAACAGATCATGGTTGAAATGCAGTAGTGGGAAGAAACCTAAGTAGCATTACTCAAGCACTGTACTTAAAGAACACACCAACAGTATGGGTAATGCACTTACTGCCATCTCTCAGAGTCAGACAAAAAGATAGATATCAATTTCCTCTCTGTGCGTTCAGTAGAAAGCTATCCGGCTGCAAGCTAGTATGGCTTAGCACAAATTAATGGAAGCGGATACGGATCAGCTAGCCTAGCTGTTGGCCAAA
This sequence comes from Notolepis coatsorum, assembly GCF_963971535.1. Classification (NCBI taxonomy): domain Eukaryota; kingdom Metazoa; phylum Chordata; class Actinopteri; order Aulopiformes; family Paralepididae; genus Notolepis; species Notolepis coatsorum. Next base: position 59,148,476 of record NC_140174.1, on the reverse strand, counting down.
AACACTTCTCCCAGAGTTTTAAACTAGGCTAGTGGTCCGTACCCATTCATTTGTGCTAAGCTAGGCTAGCTTGCAGCCTGACAGCTTTATACTGAACGCACAGAGAGGGAATTGGAATCTATCTTCTTGTCTGACTTGGAGAAGACAATAAGCATATTTCCCATAATGTTCCTTTAAGTACAATTTTGAGGTACTTAATAAGTTTCATTTTAGGGAACTTTTTTTCCCTTTCCTTCCTACTTTTTTACTCCACTACATTTATCTGAACCCATCAGTTCAGATTTTGCATAGAAAACATGTAAAAATGTATGAGGATAATGTACTTTCAAATTTGAAGCCTGCCAACTTCAAGGACTTAAATCACAGCAGCATAACTGAACCACATATCTACCACGTTAACATACCTTTAGAGGTAATTTAATCATGAACATGTACAACAATACATTATACATCCATGCATATAATCCATATAACATTACAGTAGTGTTCTACAATGATCAGGTGAAGACCTGGTGAAATATTAGAGCATGGGGCCCTCTACCTATATTTACGAGTAGTACAACTGAACTCTTGACTTAATTGATGCTAGAAGCAGCATGGACATTTCGGGCTAGAAAGATGTGTACACACGAAATAAGTTAAATATATGCATTTAGACAGACTTTGATTAACACACCACACGTTTAACACTTACAGTACTCTGCAACTATTCTAGGAATCCTACAGGCTTGAGGCGACACATATACTACGGTTCCAGGGTTTTGCTTGGCGTAATCCACTACTCCTTCTTCAATAAATCCCCTGTGAAACAAAACAGGCATTGTGTTGGGAGTCGTCGACATGGGTGCTGCTGGTTGGCAACGTCATATTTTCAGATCTGATTGATTGATTGAAAACTTTATTAACATATTGCAGAATGGGTACAGTACAGTACAGCTCAATACATACAATTGTTAGGGGATGCAGACCAGAGAAAGACTTTCGTCTTGTTTACATCAGGGTCCCCCATTTTCAATTCATCATAACATTATGACATACAGATAGACAGTAGGCCTACTGCTACATCTACATTTATGACATACCAGATTTGCAAATACAGTACTGTTTGTCTCAACTTATCAAGGCCGATCTGCGAATAGATCGACCACAATACAAGTTGCCATCAGGCTTTTTAACAACATGTCAAAGTAGGTATTGTCGTGACTCGTGACATATACACAAAGGTCTTACCTGACTCCCAACGAGCTCTGTGCATTTTTGGAGAAGACCAGAGAGACGCGTTTCAGCTGGCACACATACCTGCCCACCCCGTTCTGCAGAACGCTCTGCAGGAAGCGACTTGGCGTCCCTCTACACGTCATTTTACAACTGTTTCTTAGCTAATAGATAACAGATCTATCATATATATATATATAAACACTATACTGTGGCAAAAATAAAAACGTCAATGGTGGTAAAACACGACAAAGTGCACAGAGGACAATTCCACGGACATGCAAATCGTGGAGTCCGTCGGAAATAAGGTCCGTAGTTAAACAAGAACAAGCTTGTGAAAACACACACACACACCATGCATATACGATGCGGATGTGTTAGTCAATAAATTAACATCGAACATAACATATAATTCTTTTGTGCTATATGTTGGTGAGTATTGTATTTTTTTGTATCTGATGACAAAATATGCAGTGCGAAATCTATCACTGTTTGCTTCACCCGGACGTGTTTTGAAAACGTACCATTAGCCCGGGAGCCAGGGCCAGGGAGAGCATGGAGCAATACATGAAGGCTGGTGAGACAAATCTGACATTGGTGTATTTTTTTTAGATACCGGTACCTTATTGCTCTCCAATTACTACATAGACACGTGCAACCATTATGACTAATCAATCGAAAATGAATGTCCCTACTTGATCATTGTTGACCTCTGAAAGTGGCGTGGGTCAGTCACCCAAATGATAAATCAGTCTTGGTAACAGAATGCATGCAGTGTAACGTTACTTGCAACTTCTTTCTGCCTTTTTTGCCTTTCTTTCTGTCAGTACACCACCAGCCAGTAACGTCCCATTACTTGAGTCACATGCTCGTGTATGTTGTTGCAGGCTCAATGTCTTGAAGAGGTGCCACATGTGGAGCGGTTTGTTCCTGAGGGGCACCGCCTGTCTCTTGCAGGTGGCATCCCAAAGCTCCCCTACTAGGCTGCTCCACCAAAGACATGTCTCCCCCTCGCTTCTGAGAGCCCTGACCCAGAGGCACCCGCAGAGGTTTGCCGTGACACCGTTACATCCACCAGGACGACAATGGGGCTCAGACTACTGGCCACTCTGTGCCACCAGGACATACAAAAACAACACCAAGTCCATCGATGTCCTTGTCAGCCCCATAACCGTCACGGAGATCAAACAGTATCTGCGCTCCAAAGACGTTCCCTTCTACAATGGCTACAGTTGCCTGCACGCCCCAAGCTTGTTTATGGAACCCGCGTCAGGTGCCCTGACTGGCCCAGGGAAAGATAACTACTCTATGTTTATAGATAAGACCACGGGCCAGTTCCTGTGTAAAGACACGCTAGTGGAGGGCAGTTGGGAGGACCTCCAAGACTGCCTGGAGGTGATGCAGAAGGAGGAGCAGGCCTTCCTCAGTCCTCACGTGCTGCTGGGATACCCGGAGAGTCTGGAGGAGCAGGTGGAGAGGGAGAGGGAGCAGAGGGAGGTGGAGGATGTGTGGTCCAGTTCAGTGCCTCTGTCTGATCTCCCCGAGGAGGAGGTCCTGCTGATCAAAACCATGTTCCAGGTGGGGCTGAACAATTAATCGGGAAGGTTTATCAAAATTGCAATGTGGTTTAGTGCAATAGGAGGTGCAATATTTACATCTATTATCATTTATCTTCTCTCAATGAGGTTATATTGTGATGAAATTGTAATATGTTGGTATTGTGGTATACAGTTATATTGTCTAAATTAATGATGATAACAAGCACATATTAACTCAAGTATTTGAGGAACCGTCACTTGAAAAGGACAGTTTTGGCTTGATATCACACTTTGTTTACCATGCAGTTCAATGCGATGAGGCATTGGATTATTTAACATGTGATGTGATTTCAGATATCAGGATATACTGTATATCTATCTGTATATCAAAAAATCAAATAGTATTATTATCGCAATATTATTTTCTCTAGCCCTATGTTTTAAGGATGCACCGATACTGGTATGGGAAATCGGTTCGATACCAGACAAATAGAATATTGCTATCAATTTTCACTGATGCTAAAATCCGATACCAAGAAACACGTCTTATTGTGCCAGAAATCAAAGCAAAGTGACTTGATTTGCTGCATTCCTTACAAGTTAACTCTCTCCTAATGGATAAAAAATTATTATATCTCAATCATTTTTGTCTAATGATTGGTAATGGATATTGGCCAAAGCCCAGGTATCGTATTGGGACTGAAATATTCAGATTGGTGCACCCCTAATATGTTTGTCTTCTTTCAGGCACACAGTTGACCACAATAATTTCCATGCAGGGATGATGATGATGATGAAGTTGACTTTGTACCCTATTCCAGATCACCAAGGTCTCCAACGCCACACTACAGAAGTTTGGAGTGAGGCTCTTCAAACCCACCAAGAGCCTGGTGTTCCCCTGGCTCGGAGGCCCGGACTTAAGCCTAAAGGGCATCAAGCTCCTATCCGCCCAAACCACAGAAGACCAGAAAGTCATTTATAACGAAGCCATTATCCCAAGGTCGAACTCCTTCCATAGCCTTTTTGGCCTCCCGCTGGTGGGGCGCATGGCCACTGAGGTCGTGCTGACGGGTCATGAGCGGGACACCCTGGCGGTGTGTCAGGCCACAGGGCTGCCCAGCGTGGCTCTCCCTCGCGGGGCCGCCTGCCTTCCGCCTGTCCTCCTGCCCTACCTGGAGCAGTTCAAGCGGGTCACTCTCTGGCTGGGTGACGACATGCGTTCCTGGGAAGCCTCCAAGATCTTCTCCCGCAAGCTGGGGCTGAAGCGCTGTTCCCTGGTGCGGCCGGGGGAGAACCATCCGAGCCCGGTGGAGGCGCTGGCCAGCGGGAAGAACCTGTCCCGCATTATCAAAGCCTCTATTCCAGCAGACCACAAGTCCATAGTTTCCTTCAGGCAGCTCAGGGAGGACGTGTACGGGGAGTTGGCCAACACAGAGCAGGTGGCCGGAGTGAAGTGGACCAGGTTCCTGGAGCTGAACAGGATCCTGAAAGGCCACCGCAAGGGAGAGCTGACTGTCTTCACGGGTAGGTGGAATAAATCACAAAGATGAATGCTTAAAGGAACAAGCCAACATTAGGGGAAATGTGCTTACAGTCTTCTGCAGAGACAGACAAGATAAGAAGATAGATGCCTATTTCTTCTCTGTGCATTCAGTAGAAAGTTGCAGTAGATCAGGCTCCAAGCTAGCCTAGCTTAGCACAAATTAATGGAAGCGGATACGGACGACTGGCCTAGCTGTTGGAGAGGTGTTTTTGGCCAATAGCTAGGCTAGTGGTCCATATCAGCCTCTCTGGTAGAGCCATATGAAATCCGTTTTATTATTTTCCAAATTCCATTTTATTTTTTCCCAAATTCCATTTTTTCCGTTTTAATATTTCAGAATTCTGTATTTTGCCTTTTATGCTCATTTTACCATCAGAAATAGTGTCTAATAAGTGGGAATGAATAAATGTCCACAATTGAATAAGATATAACAGTCCATTTAATGTTTTTAAGTGCTGCAACTCAGAAATACAGTTCAATTTTACACAATATTTTTCAATTAATATTGTGACAAAATAAAAATACATATTTCAAGTGTAAACAATAGATACAGCTAGCTACTACTGACATTATCACAATGACAATGTCAGTAACCTAGCTATATCTATTATATTGTGATGTAATATAGTAATGCATAATTTAGGCACCCTTAGTTTAGTTTATTTCGTTTATAAAGGACAGTGTATAATGGCAATCGTTTGCATTAAACAAATGGATGGGTGCACTAGATTTAGCAAGAAGCTATCATTTCCATCTATAGTCCTATGTACTGTAACATTTCATAGCTATTTAATGCAAACGATTGTCATTATACACTGCCCTTTATAAACTAAATACACTTAAATAGCTATGTAACGTTATAGGACTATCTATGGAAATGATAGCTTCTAGAAGTTCTAGCTAAATCTGGTGCACCCATCCATTTGTTTAATGCAAACGACTGTCATTATACACTGCCCTTTATAATCTAAATAAACTTAAACAAATGGATGGGTGCACTAGATTTAGCTAGAAGCTAAACGTCCTAACGTTATAGCTATTTAATCACAATAGTGTCGCAAGTGTTTTTGCGGTTCCAGTCCACAGAACGTTGACAGAATTAGCAAAACACCTTATCACCGGAGGCATAAAAGTCATTAGGATACTGTTCTGCTCTGAATTGAGGGCTTATTGTGGAATTGTTTAGCTTCTTGATGTGAAGCAGCCAGACGCTTGAGCACCGCGGCTGTGTTGTGTGTAACACGCTGTAGAGTCCCCGTCTCCCCGGTCGCGTGTGCACCAAACGTTCCACCCAAAAACGAAATTTCAGTCCAGATTAGGCCAAATTCTGCAATATTCCACGTTTTGCAGTTGATTCCATTTTTATTGGTTAATTCCGCGATTCCGTCCGCGATTCCGTGAACGCGGATTTCATATGGCTCTACTCTCTGGCTTCCTACTGTCTCAGTAAAGAACCTTCTCTCCTGTGTCTCTCCTACTCGGTCTCCCTCTCAGCCTTCATACTCTCTCAATAAAGAAAACATGTTGTTCTCTAGGTCCTACCGGCAGTGGAAAGACCACCTTCATCAGTGAGATGGCCCTGGACCTGTGCATGCATGGTGTCAACACATTGTGGGGCAGCTTTGAGATCAACAATGTGCGCCTGGCCAAGATCATGCTGACCCAGTTTGCCATGCAGCGCCTGGAGGAGAACCTGGAGCAGTACGACTACTGGGCCGACAAGTTCGAGGAGCTTCCGCTGTACTTTATGACGTTTCACGGACAGCAGAACATTAAGTGAGTCTTCCGAATGTATCCATGATATCCAGTTGTGCATAATGTGGGTTATTCTTAGGTTATTTCGTGGTGGGGGCTGGCTGGGGTGTGTTAGGTTCATAGTTTATTTGTGGTGGGGGCAGGCAGGGGGAGGGGGGGGGGGCGTTAGGTTCTTAGGTTATTTGTGGTGGTGGCTGGCTGGGGGCGTTAGGTTCTTAGATTATTTGTGGTGGTCGCTGGCAGGGGTGCATTAGATACACACAGTAAGCAGTGGAAAATACTATATATACCAAACAAGAACACTGTTCATATGTTTTTTTTTTTTTTTTTTTTTATTAATTATCTTTCTTCCCCTCTTTTTTCCCGAATTTTCTCCCATCCCACCCTTCCTGGTTGTTGCGTACTTTCCCCTACTGTTGGTCCGGGAGACCGGAGACTGTCACATGCTTTCCTCCGACGCATGTGCAGCCTGCCGGCAGGCCAACCTGGCCGCGCAGGTTCTCACCGGGGAGAGTGTAGCGTGTGGGAGGCCACACTATCTCTCCTTAGTTCCAACCCTTGCTGAGCAGGCACCCCGACCGAACTGTAGGGGTCGCTGTCCACAACGCCCAGGACCCACCCTTCAGCTTTCCCACCCCCTGATACAGCCGTGAGAGGCCAGCCAAGCTGATAGCAACGCCGGGAGCTGGATTCGAACAGGCGAATCCAGTGTCTCCCGGTGTTGGTGACGAGCGTAATCTCCGTGCGCCACCTGCCCCCCCCCCCCCCCCCCCACTGTTCATATGTTATTGTGTCAGTTTTGTCTCCGGAACTACATAGTGCAACTTTAAAATGAAATAAATTATTTCTTTGTGCCAAATGTTTTGCTATAATATTGTGATCACAAAATATTGTGATAATGGTGAACCCAGTATTGTGTATGGAATGGTGACCCAAGTGTATCATCAAACCCCTCTAGTTGCTGTTTGTCCTGATCCTCCTCTGTCTCCCCTCTCCTTTAGGACGGTTCTAGATACTATGCAGCATGCTGTCTACCTGTATGACATCAACCATGTCATCATCGACAACCTGCAGTTCATGATGGGCCAGGAGTATTTCTCAGTGGACAAGTGAGCGACGACTTGGCTTTTAGAAAAGTGGAAAACATCACTTTTCTATCTTTGTACATCCCTAGTCGGTATATCAACATGAGAAAAGCTGCCGCCTGTTATTGATTCTATATTAAGTCTGGATCGGCTTGAGTACTCGTTGTATTACTAGTACTTACCTCAACTGTTGAAATACTGCACCGAAATGCACATGTTGATTTTGTTTTTGTCAAGGTTGCGAGTTATTTTTAAATGTTTAAACTTTAAGTTATTTTTATGAGCTATTTCTTATACTGGTTTTGGAAGTGGTAAAAAAAACTAAAACAAAAAACGAAGCATTCAAATAGCAATTTCAGGTCTATCAGTTCTACTAAGCTTAGAGAAAGACTCCCCCTGAATCTTTGACTTACAGCTGATGAATACATATGCTGGAGCTGTTGAGATGCTGTACCTTTTCTCTTGAATAAGTCAGACAGAAAATGTTAATTTAGTTTTCATCTAGTTTTGATACTATACTAACTGTTTACTCTAGTTTTGATACTATACTAACTGTTTACTCTAGTTTTGATACTATATATTACTAACGTTAGGTTATGACTATAACCAAGTTCTGTTAGTTAGGGGCGATGCTTGGCATCGCCTTCTGCACTATCTCGCGTACGTGCACGCGTACTGAATAAACCACAAATGTACCTCTAATACCAGTATTAGTCTGACCACACCCCTCATCAGCTTACCTTCATAAGCAGGTGTGTGGTCACCTGCTCTCCTCCTTCCCAAGCTTTCACCACAAGGTGAGGACAAGGGCTGCAGCGGCGTCCGATGCCAAGCATCGCCCCTAACTAACAGAACTTGGTTATAGTCATAACCTAACGTTCTGTATCGTTAGTGGCTTAGCTTGGCATCGCCTTCTGCACAAGGGAGGCCAAGCGGAGCCACTTGGCTGACAAATACACCCCGCTGACAGCCCCCCAAAACCATCAGAACAGGGAGGGCCGAGCCCCCCCGACCCCCCCTAATGGAGGGTAGCCCCCCTATTAGGGACGTCACGGGAGGGCGACGGACCCGACCGTGCGAAGAGGCACTCAAGCAACTCAACGCACAGGGTGAGCAGACCGTGGCTTGACCCACGACTACACACACGCACAACCCGCATGCCACCCGGGAACGAACGGAGGAACAACCTCGTTACTGCCCCCAGAATCACGGGGTCAAGGGCAAACCCAACCCCGTGGCAAGGCCGTAGCAGCGGAGCACGAAGGAAGACCCAGACCCACCAAAAGGACTGGACTCCCTGGAATGGGGGCCCGGAGAAGTCCATGATGCCAGCATCAAGACCCCACCAGGTGGGCACGTAGTGCCCCGCCCCCCACATCGCCAGCGTATTCGGACAAAGGCCCCTCAGTTACTGCACCTGGTATTCCCAGGCGGAACCAACCAGGCCAGTAAGCCGAGCGGGCCCCGTCCCCCCAATAGTACACCGCCTGGCACACTGACCCTGCAGAATAGGCAGTCAGCATGGCCGTAAGCACACAAAAAAGGTTAACCAACGGAAGCAGGCAGCGCACCGGGGAAAAACCAGGCAACAGGCTGTTAACCCTAGCCTGGAGACTGCGGACGAGACAGGCGCCAGAGGGGACAGCTGAACACAGCCGCCCCGGCGGAAGGAGCGTAAGCTGGCGGTGTTGCATGACCAAGCCTCCATTTAACAACCCCCACCCAGAGGGGTCGAGGCAGAGAAGGCTGACACGATTGGCAGACGTCATGAACGTGCAGGGGCACCCTCAACCGGTGAACCCGGGAGTTGACACTGCTCCAACACACCAGGGAATCAACCACCTCGGTGTTACCCAATGCGGTGGTTGTTCCTATAACCCCTCAAGAAAAAACTCCAAAACACACCTGCGGGTATACACCGGCTATACCGCAGTACAAGTGTTTCAGTTTCCAAAAAGGGTTAACCCAGGCCTACGGGTCGCAAACATCACTTCGGACCGGGCCTGGCGGTACGGGAAGCACAGGGTCACCAGAGGAGGTCAAAAAACCACCCCCACAGGCCCCTCTTCGCCATGCGTGAGAGAGGAGCGAAAAACAATGGAGAACCAGCCCCTAAGCACACCGTACCTGGTATTCCCCGGCGGTCTCCCAACCAAGTACTAACCAGGACCAACCTGTGTAGCGGCCGAGATCCGACGAGATCGAGCGCGTACAGAATGGCATGGCTGTAAGCCATGACGACAGTGCTGAGTAAAAACATACCCAACCAGGGTCTCCATAGCGCTTAACCCTGTGACACCCAGACCGACCTGGCATTTTTCCCCCTGAAAAAAGCCCAAGTCCCTCAGGGTACCAGAACAGCAGATCTGCATCCCCGGCGGACAACGGGTTCAACTGATCTGGACCAGCGTGACCAGAACCAGTCCCGTGCCCTAACCACGCCGACATGCCTACTCCAGGAGAAGGGCAGATATGCGTGTTGATCTTAACATGAAAAGAAGGCGCCACCCAGACGTCGGGACGAACCGCGCCTGGTGGCCCACCCCAAGGGCGTGAGACCCCACTACATATGTTCAGATCCATCCCGTCATCATCCCCCAGACATGAACGAGGATCCGTCGACAACCCACCCAGGTCATGGGATGTGGTCGCCGGAAGAGGAAAAACCCCCATCTCAGTTGCTTTATAAAAACGCTGTTTCAACCACAAGCAACTAAGGCGTGCCAGTCAATCGCCTGTTTACAGCGAGCTAGCACTATACGTGCGTCGGGACACACCCCCATCAATGAACAGGCTATTTAGACCTGTCATTGAATCCCCAAGGCGCCCAGGGGAACGACAAGAGGGGTGTGACACTCCCTAACTCCAACACTTCTGGAATAGAAAGAAGGAAGCATCAACAGTATGTATCCCAGTCTACACAGCCGGGGTAAAAAATGTTCACATTTTTACATCCCACCACCCTCCCATAGGAAAGAGACGGGGATCCCCAGAGAGACTTCCCACGCGAGCTGTACAGATTGAAAAGAATATATTGCACCTTGAGCCATGTAAAAAACTGGTTTTAGGGCCTCCGGGGAAGAGGCACCGAACCCATACACACTCAATAAACGAATTGAATCGAATATACATACAATAGAAAAGGACCCTTCTAGAGGGTCCACTCACTTTGACAATCTGAGGAGGAAGGCTCTGTACTCTGATGGAGGCTTCCTCACATGGATCACATGGAAGAAGGAGTCCGAACTCACAGAAGGCCTGAGTAGGCGCTTGGTGAGGAGGAGCCCTGACCACCCCCCCTGAAAACAGATCCATCACATGGACCTGAACAGCACACGGAAGTCCTACCAACAGAGACGCGCACGGTGACGTACTCTATGGCGGGGGAATTCCTGCGGTGCACACGCCCAATATACCAGGCCGTGGGACCAGGAACTCCCTCCCCCCCCCCCCCCCCCCCCCCCCCCCCCGTAACGTGCCGAACCGCCACGTGACGGGAACCTTGAAGGACAGGGGGTGTACCCCTGACCGACAGAACAATGGGGAGAGGAAAGGTTACCAGTTCACCCCTTTACGACCCCACACCCATGATACGACGTAACGACAAAAAGAGAATATGACACAGTCATAGTCAGCTCTATGAAGCGTTTCACAGCTCCACACAGCGCACGAGCTAACCTGCTATCTGATTTTTACTAAGGAAAAACACAGAATAGAGAGGGCTCTAAGAACCCCGGTCCAACATACACATGTGCTTCTGTGGCCAGTACAACCCAGTTGTAGGTCACATGACACACACAACCCATCATCATCACAATGAGAGAATACATCATTCTTGATTAGTATCGACCACAGGCCTTGCCAAGCACACATGACAGCAACCAAACCAACTTCCCTTTAGGAAATAAGTTTCTCCAGCAGATTTAGCACAACCTCAGCAATCAAGCTGAGAGTTACATCGTATCCCTACCACACAAAAGACACAATTAATGCACAACATGTCTGATAGGAGGTGATAAAGTCCCCAGGGAACCGGGGGGGGAAAAACACAATCCTCCTATTTTACCCTCAATACGGCCAGTTAAAACAGGAAAACCTGTTAATGTGTGAACTCACTGTCCATTGTCATTACAGTCTGAGAAAGAACATTCTTTTACTCACTCGTCACCAAGCATAGCTTCATAGGTTAGTTGCCTTAGTAGTGAGTACACGGTACACATAAACACCATGATGTTTCTCACACAACAACCAGATCAATACATCACGACCTGCACGGAGAAGCTACTGCCAGTGACAAAAACAGCTCACACACAACCCGCAACGTATCTCAAATGCATTGCAACAACACACGTTTTGGGAAAAAAAAAAACACCGTCATTCACAATACATTTAGCAAGGTAAAACCAGAAGACGTGTTATGAGGGTCTGGCCAACCCCGTACCTGCCCGGAACGCAGATCAGCGAAGTGCAGTCACAAGCCACCGTAGAACACAGCCCTCTTTGTTGACGCAATCCCCGTCTAGGCTCAGGCAGGGTTGACGAACATCCCCTGTCAAGGATGACGTCGTGGTCAAGAGTGTAAAACATGTTAAAAATCAAAGCACGTTCAACAGAATAGCATCAAGCTAACGGCTGCTCCAACCGTTCGGGTGCTATCGCTTCCGCTCGCGAGACGCCGATCTACGACGCACGCGATCAGGAGCGAGCTCCCGGCGGCGCGCGAGAAGCCAAGCTACCCCGCGCCAGGCCACCGACCGGCTAACCGTAAGCTATGAACATGTAAACAATGACATAACACTCACCCAGACAGGCCGCCGTTCTGAACCCTCCTCACTTTTTAAGAGAAAAGAGAAAACAAGACGTCAACACCGCTTCACAACGGTGACATTAACACGTCCGGCGGAATCAGCACAGTACCAACTGGCCTGTATAGCTGACTTTGAACATGAATCTGCCGCTATCGCACATTACATGCACATATCCCCTCGTGAAGGAATACTCTCATTTGGATATGAAAGATGGGGTCTTAACACGGTGACAGAGAGAATCCACTCGTCCAGAACACACAGGGATCACCAGTGTCAATGGTCGCGGCCCACTAGTTAAAACTATAATGGTCGCCAGACCAAGGCCTTCTGTCGCCTAGACGGCTAAACAAAGGACCCTAGCCTGGGGCCGGTTTCCATAAACTTTGTCTAGTAGCCCCCATAGCACTAACAGACAAGTGGAGCCCGCCAGCAAACACTACTCACCCAACCTGGAACGCACCGCTCCTCACAACAGCGGCATGTCCGACAGTTCAGCTGTGGCCTGACAGGTTTCACCCCAACAAACACAGCAAGGAACTGCAGTTGAGAAGCATGCAGCGGCGTGCTCCCAATACGAAAACCGGTGGAGGGTTTGTAGAATGATCATCATCTTCTAGACACTCCAGTACGAAGACAATATCGCCGTATTTTCTCGAAAATAGTGAGAGAGAAAATAAAGATATGATGTCAACGTATCCTTGTTTCCCAAGCTGTTCCTAATCCAATTTCTTCCATCATGGTGTCAAGTGTGGGGATCTACCGAGGCACCTCTTCCTTGTGGTGAAAGCGAGAAGGAGGAGAGCAGGTGACCACACACCTGCTTATGAAGGTAAGCTGATGAGGGGTGTGGTCAGACTAATACTGGTATTAGAGGTACATTTGTGGTTTATTCAGTACGCGTGCACGTACGCGAGATAGTGCAGAAGGCGATGCCAAGCTAAGCCACTAACGATACAGAACTGTTTCCTCAGGTATGCCATCCAGGACCACGTCATTGGAGTGTTCAGGAAGTTTGCCACCAACAGCAGCTGCCACGTCACCCTCATCATCCACCCAAGGAAAGAGGAGGATGACCGAGAACTACAGACCGCATCTATCTTCGGATCTGCCAAGGTAAGGCTGGGAGAAGAACTCTTGATTCAAGGCATACTATGCAATTAAATCAATTCAGTATCTACATCGAACAGCGGCTAATTGTCATTGTTGATTTCATACAAAAACCTTTTTGTTCAGTGTTCAAATGTTGAATAAAATCCGTTTTCTTGAATGGAAGGTCAAAGGACCCTGACCCTGATACTGCATACTACCTCTACAGTACTATTGCCACCACTACTACAACAACATCATACTGCATACTACCTCTACAGTACTATTACCACTACTACAACAACAACATACTGCATACTACCTCTACAGTACTATTACCACTACTACTACAACAACATACTGCATACTACCTCTACAGTACTATTACCACTACTACAACAACATCATACTACCTCTACAGTACTATTACCACTACTACAACAACATCATACTGCATACTACCTCTACAGTACTATTACCACTACTACTACAACATCATACTGCATACTACCCCTACAGTACTATTACCACTACTACTACAACAACATACTGCATACTACCTCTACAGTACTATTACCACTACTACAACAACATCATACTGCATACTACCTCTACAGTACTATTACCACTACTACAACAACATCATACTGCATACTACCTCTACAGTACTATTACCACTACTACAACAACATCATACTGCATACTACCTCTACAGTATTATTACCACTACTACAACAACATCATACTGCATACTACCTCTACAGTACTATTACCACTACTACTACAACATCATACTGCATACTACCTCTACAGTACTATTACCACTACTACTACAACATCATACTGCATACTACCTCTACAGTACTATTACCACTACTACAACAACATCATACTGCATACTACCTCTACAGTACTATTACCACTACTACAACAACATCATACTGCATACTACCTCTACAGTACTATTACCACTACTACAACAACATCATACTGCATACTACCTCTACAGTACTATTACCACTACTACAACAACAACATACTGCATACTACCTCTACAGTACTATTACCACTACTACAACATCATACTACCTCTACAGTACTATTACCACTACTACAACAACATCATACTACCTCTACAGTACTATTACCACTACTACAACAACATCATACTGCATACTACCTCTACAGTACTATTACCACTACTACAACAACATCATACTGCATACTACCCCTACAGTACTATTACCACTACTACAACAACATCATACTGCATACTACCCCTACAGTACTATTACCACTACTACTACAACAACATACTGCATACTACCTCTACAGTACTATTACCACTACTACTACAACAACATACTGCATACTACCTCTACAGTACTATTACCACTACTACTACAACAACATCATACTACCTCTACAGTACTATTACCACTACTACAACAACATCATACTGCATACTACCTCTACAGTACTATTACCACTACTACTACAACAACATACTGCATACTACCTCTACAGTACTATTACCACTACTACTACAACAACATACTGCATACTACCTCTACAGTACTATTACCACTACTACAACAACATACTGCATACTACCTCTACAGTACTATTACCACTACTACTACAACAACATACTGCATACTACCTCTACAGTACTATTACCACTACTACTACAACATCATACTGCATACTACCTCTACAGTACTATTACCACTACTACTACAACATCATACTGCATACTACCCCTACAGTACTATTACCACTACTACTACAACAACATACTGCATACTACCTCTACAGTACTATTACCACTACTACAACAACATCATACTGCATACTACCTCTACAGTACTATTACCACTACTACAACAACAACATACTGCATACTACCTCTACAGTACTATTACCACTACAACAACATAATACTGCATACTACCTCTACAGTACTATTACCACTACTACAACAACATACTGCATACTACCTCTACAGTACTATTACCACTACTACTACTACAACATCATACTGCATACTACCTCTACAGTACTATTACCACTACTACAACATCATACTGCATACTACCGCTACAGTACTATTACCACTACTACAACAACATCATACTGCATACTACCTCTACAGTACTATTACCACTACTACAACAACATTGTTCTGAAGGATCAGATTAAACCGAATATATATATTTATTTATATATATATATTTAATTGTATTTGTATATCCCCTGATATCCCTTGTATATTCCTTGTACAATATGCATTGAATATCCCTTCTAGTCTACTGAACATCCCATAATAGTCTCCATTCTACCATTGGACGAGACCTTGGTGCCAGGTCGCCATACCCCTCAGACCAGGTTCAATCGTACCGCTCAACATGTATGGACAAGTCCTAGTTCCGCGTAGGAATATGTCTACCGCACCACTAATGGTACTATTTGTTCATAGTGCGTATATATACTGCGCTATTAAAGTAGAGCTTTCTTTTAGTCCAGTTCCTTACCCTCCAACAGAGTGACAGACGCAAAAGCCTCCCCGCGAACCACGTGTGGGCAGTAAGGCCAATTCGGCCCAGTATCGGCATTGAGACATCGTGTATATTAATATTTGAATAGTCATATTTGGCACTATATCGTCGAGTTGGACGTATTCTATTAAGCTAATAATAGTCTATTCATATATAGTGCCTCGTGCGGTAAGAGTTCTATAGTAATCAGCACCCCCATCGTTTCGGGCATCAGCTGGACGCTTATCCAGGGTGGTTGACCCCACGTGAAGCTGCACCCGAGGAGCTCCAGGCCAAAGAGCGAGTGGACCTGTATATTGGATTATTCTACCGACGACGGCTAGCCTTCCCCGGCTTGGATTATGCTTTGAGTACTTTGATTATTCTATGGATAAAGGCCAACACTGCGGTGTGTTGGAAATACCCCCCCCGGAGAGGACGACAGGTGAGAAGACGCTCTACACGACGAGGTCGCCTCACGTCTCTCCATCGTGGACCGGAGGACGCCGGCCACAGAGAGTCCAACTGCTTTCATCTGTGGATCGAGGATCGCTGGGCACCGGGTCGCACGACTGTGGGCTCTCCCAGGATACCCTCGGCCAGACGGGATACAGCCAGACTCTACCCCCCCCCCTCCAGCTGTCCTACAAGCAGTCGGAACCTTCCCCTAGTGTATCCAGCTATATAATCATTCAAGTATCATTGCTATTGTTCCCTAAATATTCCAGGTTGTATATTTGCTTCCTGCGCAATCAGAGATTGGACATTCGATATTGATCTACCTACGAATACTCATTTGCCATAAAAGTGCATACTATTTCAAATCATAAATGTAATTAAGTGATCGTTGTACATACCTTTTGCTATGTATTAAAACTCAAACTTTCGATTTGGTACATTTGTGTTGGATCCGTTTCATCAGGTGGGAGTGTTTATCATAATTATTTATACCTAGTACTGGGTGGCCAGAGTCTAAAGTACAAGAGGTAGTGGTAGTAAGTATCATATCTAACAATACAGTCAGGGAATTGTACCCCTCAGTTACAATTGGTCCTTCGAGCCGGATGGTAATCAGTGTAATATTAATATAGTGTTATTAATATTAAAATGGCCTATGATGAACACTCCACGAAACGATCCTCCTAACCAACAACGCCCGCGGCGCAAACGACAGCTCCCTCAGTAACTAGAGGCTTACGCTGTCAGTCAACAACCTAGTCTTCTACCAACAGTAAACGCGGTAAAACTAGAAAGTAAAATTATGTCTAACCCTAACGACCAGGCTACCCCGACCATAGAGGCCCCTATGGGTTCTAACGTAACTGACCCAGCTCACGGTGGGGACCAGGGGGAACCAGACATGACTTTACACCCCGCCAATACCGAAGAAGTAGTCCCCGACGAGTCCCGGGAGGAAGACAACACTACCGAGAGAGAACTCGGCACGGAAGAAGATGAGGAGAGCACCGTGGAGATAGAGCTCCAAGACTCCGCACGGAGTACCCCAAGGGACGGCTCCCCTATACAACCGTCTTCTCCCAGCGAGGCAGAGAGGACACTACAGCAGGCATTCCTCGTCAGCCTGAAAGCCTCTACTGAACGCGATAGACTCCAGGGTGAACGCGATCGATTGCAGATACAGCAACGGAGCGAAGAAGAGCACATACGCCTGGAAATAAGACGCATTCAGATGGAAGAGAATATGGCAAGAGACCGGGCCGACGCCCAGCGCGCCGCCACCGGTGCCCAGAGAGAATCGGATCTCACCAAGCGCGAAGCCGAGCGCGACAGAGCACAAGCGCAACTAATAGAACAGCTGATCAGAAGGACAACACCCCCTCCCTCCACCAGAGGCTCCAGGAACTCGTCTAGACATCACTCCAGGGCGGCATCCCCTAGCCGAGTAAGCGACCCTGAACTTGAACAACAGACGAGGTTTATACCCCCCGCAGACCCCCTTCCCCAACCGGTCCAAGCGAGACCCAGCCACCGGGAAGGAGCAGCATACACTGCGGAGAGGCTAAATCAGAGACTACAAGCCCTGGATGACCTAACGGAAGACGAAGAGGAAGAGGAGGAGAACCACGCCCGACGACAGCACAGTACTCTACCGGACCAGGAGGTCCAGTACAGCCCAGGCTATACCCCCGCGGAGCTGCGCTTCAGACCCCCGACGCTATTCACGGGTGAGCACGACGCACGACCCGCACCGAGGAACAGCACCTGGACCAGCGGGCCATGGTACACAGCCGGTACCAGCCCACGCCAAGGAGTAGGAGGAGACTCGCCTAGGAGGCCTCTCCCCCAACGCTCGCCGATGTATCAACAATCCGCGTCATACATTGGCACACCTATGGTACCAGACTTCACCCAGGAGAACCGGGCCCAGTATACGGAGCTCCGCATGTGTCTGGAGACAATGTTGGTGGATGTCATTGATGAACGCCATAAATACGCGATACTACTGAAGCATTTAAAGGTACCCCGCGCGCACAACATAGCGCTCGCCTACGCCACTTCCACGACCCCATACACCGCAGCGCTGGTAGCGTTGGACCAGAGATATGGACGTATATGGGATTACGTGATCCAGGAGATCAGGCACATCGACCGCCTACCCCCAGCAACAGACAATCGAGCACTGGACGACCTGTCCATCAGAGTGCAGTCCCTAGTAGGGATGCTGGGAGCGCAGAGGGAAAAGGGTAGGCATGAACTATACGCCAACTCAAATGTAGAGAGGATCTTGGAGAAGCTACCGCCCGCCCGACAGGAGCGCTTTAGGCGGCAGAGAGACCACCGAGACCCTAATGGCCCCGAACCGAACCTCCTCGATCTAGCCGACTTCCTGGCGAGAGAAGTCAGCAGCTTACGGCTAGATACATTCGGACGGAGCACCCCTGGCTCCAGAGAAGGAACCAGGAGACTAAATGATGGAAGAAGATCGGTGACTGTCATGCACCAATCGAAGTCAGTGCCAAGCAGTAGGAGCCACAGTACCCCCTCAAGAAAGGAGAAGTGGAAGATAGTGTGCCCCTACTGTGAGAAAGAACACTGGCTGTCACAATGTGACTCATTCCCCAAGATGAATGCGGAGGAAGCGAGTCAATGGATAAAGTCCAACAGACGCTGTTTTCGCTGTGCGCGATCACACATGGCAGCCGAATGCCGCTTAAAGAAAAAGTGCAGTCGGTGCGATGGAGCCCATCTGGACATACTCCACGACAGTAACAGACGGCGGCCTCCACCCGCACCATCAAGCAGCAAAGCAAGCGTCATGTACATCGACCCCGCCAGCAGCAGCGGAGCCAGAGTGCTCTTAAAGGTAGTCCGTGTGACATTGAGCTACCAGAATAAAGTCATGGACACTTACGCCGTCCTTGATGACGGGTCAGAGAAGACCCTTCTGCTCGCGTCCGCTGCGGCCCAGCTAGGGCTGCGGGGGAGCGAAAACCAAATGACAATTCGGACAATAAGAAGAGATTTGAAAACGATAAAGGGCGAGAATGTCTCATTCTCTATCGCAGCAAGCGGCCAGCCCGAGCGACGGTACAGGATTACAGACGCTTTCACCAGCCAAGAAATAGGACTCTCGCGGTACACATACCCCGTAGCCAAGCTGATGGAGAAATATGTACATCTACGCAAGCTACCGATCCCACTCATAGACGGTGCTACCCCGACACTGTTGATAGGCTCCGACCATGCAGACCTCATTGTCCCGATAGACCGGGTTCATACCGGACCCAGAGGCTGTCCTGCAGCAGTCGAGACCCGCCTAGGATGGACTCTCCAAGGCCCACTCGCCAAATCTCTCAACCGAACCACAGCCACTAGCTGTCTCCACTCCCGAGTCACAGAGGGAGACACCGCACTCCTGCAGCATGTAGAGAGGCTATGGACCTTAGAACAAATGCCCTTTAAGAACGAAAAGAAAGACATTCGCTCTAAAGACGACATCTACGCCATTAACCTCCTCGAGACGGGAACAAAGAGAGTCCCAGTCAGCGGCGTGTTGAGATACGCCACGCCACTCCTGCGGCGGGAAGGGATGCCTACCTTTCACGCAAAGAAAGACGCCACAGAGCGGTACCTACTAAACACAGAGCGGCGCTTAGCCAAGGACCCCGCCCAAGAAAGTGTATACCGCGCTGAGATTGAGAAGCTCATCACAGCGGGACACGTCACAAAGATTGACATTAAAGAGGCCGACCAGACGACTGAATCGTGGTACGTGCCCCACCACAAGGTTCATCACAACGGCAAAGACCGCATCGTGTTTAACTGCAGCTACCAGATCGGATCCCAAAATCTGAATAAAGAGCTATTGCCCGGTCCTACACTCGGCCCCTCCCTACTAGGCGTACTACTCCGCTTCCGCCAGGACAAGGTGGCTATCAGCGGGGATATCAAAGGGATGTTCCTGCAGGTGAGATTAGTAGAGGAGGACAAGCCCCTGTTGCGGTTCCTATGGAGAGAGAGGCCAGGAGATGAGCACCCAGCCATCTACCAATGGGAAGTCCTCCCTTTCGGAACTACATGCAGCCCATGCTGTGCTACATTTGCACTACAGAGACATGTCGCAGAGGACCCAGCAGCGGACGAAGAGGTCCGATACAGTGTGAAGAACAGCTTCTACGTAGATAACTGTCTACAAAGCGTTTCGACCCAGGAAGAAGCCGAGGCTCTCCTACTTAAACTCCGCGCCTCTCTGATCAAAGGCGGCTTTGATCTCAGGCAGTGGGCCAGCAGCGATCCGCACGTACTGCGCAGCCTCTCCTCCGAGGACAAGGCAGCGAGCAGCGAGACCTGGATGGCCACAATCCCAGGAGAAGCCCAAGAGATGACACTAGGACTAGTGTGGCGCTTCAAAACAGATTCGCTCCACTATGGACACAAACCCCTGACCACGGAGCAGGGAAGGTCGACGGCAATACCGACCACCAGACGGAGTGTGTACAGAACACTCGCCCGACAATATGACCCGTTAGGATGTATACTACCGTACACCACCAGGGCAAAGATGATTGTACGAGCATTGTGGGACAAGGACCAGGGCTGGGACGACCCCATTCCCGCACACCTTGCATCCACCTGGAGAGAGTGGGAGATGGAACTCCACTCACTCCCAGGCGTTAATATACGCCGAAGCTACTTCCCACCCACGGTGAGGCCAGAGACATGTAAAATGGATCTACACGTCTTCAGTGACGCCTCCGAGGTCGCCTACGGATCAGTAGCCTACTTGCGGGCCCAAGAAGAGGGGGGAGAGATCTACACAGCATTCATCCTCGCCCGCTCGAGAATAGCCCCACGCAAGCAACAGTCTATCCCACGTCTAGAGCTCTGCGCAGCCCTCGCAGGAGCGCATCTAGCCACGCTCATCCAACGTGAGCTCACCATTCCGGTGCATAGAACAACCCTGTGGTCAGATTCCACGACAGTACTCGCCTGGATCAAATCGGATTCATGCAAATACAAAGTCTTCGTGGGAGTCAGAGTCACTGAGATTCAAGAGTTAACCGGAGAGTTAACCGGAGAAGCAAACTGGCGCTATGTTGATACAAAACACAACCCAGCTGACGTCATCACCCGGGGAATGTCCCTAGATGACTTAACCCGTCATAACATCTACAGTGACGGACCAGCATTCCTCAAGCTCCCGGAAGGAGATTGGCCCACGCCCACCCCGAGGGAAGCAAGTGACGAGGAGGCTGAGAATAAGAAACCCATGTTCTGTGGATTGAGCACTGTTGTCTCCGCAGACCCCAACATAGACGATTGCATTACCATAGAGAGTGCGCAGCAACGGACATTCCTGCGGCACCACCCAGAGATTAAGTCCCCCGCTGATATGTCAGCAGCTGACTACGAGGAAGCAGAACTGCTTCTACTGCAACGAGCCCAGAGAGACTCGTTCCCCGATGAACTAGACTGTCTACAGGGAGGAAAGCCCGTCCCATCAGACAGCAGATTGATTCATCTGGCCCCCGAGAGTGACACACATACCCTCATCAGAGTGGGTGGTCGCCTGCGGAGAGCCCCCAATTTACCGGATGACATTAAGTACCCGATCGTATTGAACAGCCGACACAAGGTCACAGAGCTGATTATAAAGAAATACGACGAGGATGTACACCACGCAGGAGCAGAGAGAGTCTTCGCGGAAATCAGACGTCGTTACTGGATACTTCAAGGAAGAGAGGCGGTGCGACGCTTCCAGCGAACCTGTCTAGACTGCCGAAAGTGGCGCGCGCAGCCCAGCATACCACGGATGGCTGACCTACCTCCATGTCGCCTCCGACTCGGCGACAAGCCATTCCACTCAACAGGCATGGACTGTTTTGGCCCGCTGCACATAAAGAAAGGAAGAGGCACCGAGAAGCGGTGGGGTATTGTATTCAAATGCATGACCACCAGAGCGATACATATCGAGCTCCTTCCGACCATGAGCGCAGACTCATTCCTTATGGCCTTCCGAAGATTCACATCACGGAAAGGAAAACCGTCTACATTATTGTCCGATCACGGGACAAACTTCAAAGGCGGAGAAAGAGAGCTGAGGGAGAGCTTCCAAGCTATGGGCCCAGAACTTAAGACCCACCTCGCTCCAGCCCAGATTGACTTCCAATTCAACCCCCCAAACGCACCCCACTTCGGTGGAACTTGGGAACGAGAAGTACGTTCTATAAAGACAGCCCTGTACGCAGTACTTGGGGCCCAGACTGTGGCGGAAGAAGTCCTAATGACAGTCCTCACGGAGATTGAGGGAGTATTGAACTCAAAGCCCCTCGGTTACGTCTCCAGTGATGTAGCAGATGTCGACCCAGTCACCCCCAACACCCTCCTGATGGGGCGGCTAGATCCCGCGTTACCCCAGACAATGTACCGGCCTGAAGAAGCGAACGGCCGACGAATGTGGAGGTACAGCCAAGTATTAGCCGACAAGTTTTGGAGCAGTTTCCTACTGCACTACCTACCGTCTCTACAGACCCGCCAGAAGTGGGTAAAAGAGAGAGACAATTTGACGGAAGGAACAGTCGTCATGATTATTGACCAGTCACTACCCAGAGCTATGTGGCCGGCTGGCCGCGTAAGCAAAGTGATCACCGGTGCCGATGGCAAGGTCCGAGCAGCTGAAGTACTCGTCCAGGGGCGCATTTACACCCGTCCTGTGGCGAGGCTCATAGAACTGCCCCGACTCCCAGACACAATCGATGATGACCATGACCCTATGACTTTGTGAGTTGACTGACCCTTACAGCGAACCCTTGAGTGGTAGACAGTGCGGTTAATCTGTCTCTGCTTAACTAATTGGGTTGGGACCAATTAGGGTGCGGCTGTTCTGAAGGATCAGATTAAACCGAATATATATATTTATTTATATATATATATTTAATTGTATTTGTATATCCCCTGATATCCCTTGTATATTCCTTGTACAATATGCATTGAATATCCCTTCTAGTCTACTGAACATCCCATAATAGTCTCCATTCTACCATTGGACGAGACCTTGGTGCCAGGTCGCCATACCCCTCAGACCAGGTTCAATCGTACCGCTCAACATGTATGGACAAGTCCTAGTTCCGCGTAGGAATATGTCTACCGCACCACTAATGGTACTATTTGTTCATAGTGCGTATATATACTGCGCTATTAAAGTAGAGCTTTCTTTTAGTCCAGTTCCTTACCCTCCAACAGAGTGACAGACGCAAAAGCCTCCCCGCGAACCACGTGTGGGCAGTAAGGCCAATTCGGCCCAGTATCGGCATTGAGACATCGTGTATATTAATATTTGAATAGTCATATTTGGCACTATATCGTCGAGTTGGACGTATTCTATTAAGCTAATAATAGTCTATTCATATATAGTGCCTCGTGCGGTAAGAGTTCTATAGTAATCAGCACCCCCATCGTTTCGGGCATCAGCTGGACGCTTATCCAGGGTGGTTGACCCCACGTGAAGCTGCACCCGAGGAGCTCCAGGCCAAAGAGCGAGTGGACCTGTATATTGGATTATTCTACCGACGACGGCTAGCCTTCCCCGGCTTGGATTATGCTTTGAGTACTTTGATTATTCTATGGATAAAGGCCAACACTGCGGTGTGTTGGAAATACCCCCCCCGGAGAGGACGACAGGTGAGAAGACGCTCTACACGACGAGGTCGCCTCACGTCTCTCCATCGTGGACCGGAGGACGCCGGCCACAGAGAGTCCAACTGCTTTCATCTGTGGATCGAGGATCGCTGGGCACCGGGTCGCACGACTGTGGGCTCTCCCAGGATACCCTCGGCCAGACGGGATACAGCCAGACTCTACCCCCCCCCCCCTCCAGCTGTCCTACAAGCAGTCGGAACCTTCCCCTAGTGTATCCAGCTATATAATCATTCAAGTATCATTGCTATTGTTCCCTAAATATTCCAGGTTGTATATTTGCTTCCTGCGCAATCAGAGATTGGACATTCGATATTGATCTACCTACGAATACTCATTTGCCATAAAAGTGCATACTATTTCAAATCATAAATGTAATTAAGTGATCGTTGTACATACCTTTTGCTATGTATTAAAACTCAAACTTTCGATTTGGTACATTTGTGTTGGATCCGTTTCATCAGGTGGGAGTGTTTATCATAATTATTTATACCTAGTACTGGGTGGCCAGAGTCTAAAGTACAAGAGGTAGTGGTAGTAAGTATCATATCTAACAATACAGTCAGGGAATTGTACCCCTCAGTTACAAACATCATACTGCATACTACCTCTACAGTACTATTACCACTACTACAACAACATCATACTGCATACTACCTCTACAGTACTATTACCACTACTACAACAACATCATACTGCATACTACCTCTACAGTACTATTACCACTACTACAACAACATCATACTGCATACTACCTCTACAGTACTATTACCACTACTACAACAACATCATACTGCATACTACCTCTACAGTACTATTACCACTACAACAACAACAACATACTGCATACTACCTCTACAGTACTATTACCACTACTACTACAACATCATACTGCATACTACCTCTACAGTACTATTACCACTACTACAACAACAACATACTGCATACTACCTCTACAGTACTATTACCACTACTACAACAACAACATACTGCATACTACCTCTACAGTACTATTACCACTACTACAACAACATCATACTGCATACTACCTCTACAGTACTATTACCACTACTACTACTACTACATCATACTGCATACTACCCCTACAGTACTATTGCCACTACTACAACAACATCATACTGCATACTACCTCTACAGTACTATTACCACTACTACTACAACATCATACTGCATACTACCTCTACAGTACTATTACCACTACTACTACAACATCATACTACCTCTACAGTACTATTACCACTACTACAACAACATCATACTGCATACTACCTCTACAGTACTATTACCACTACTACAACAACATCATAGTGCATACTACCTCTACAGTACTATTACCACTACAACAACAACAACATACTGCATACTACCTCTACAGTACTATTACCACTACTACTACAACATCATACTGCATACTACCTCTACAGTACTATTACCACTACTACAACAACAACATACTGCATACTACCTCTACAGTACTATTACCACTACTACAACAACAACATACTGCATACTACCTCTACAGTACTATTACCACTACTACAACAACATCATACTGCATACTACCTCTACAGTACTATTACCACTACTACTACTACTACATAATACTGCATACTACCCCTACAGTACTATTGCCACTACTACAACAACATCATACTGCATACTACCTCTACAGTACTATTACCACTACTACTACAACATCATACTGCATACTACCTCTACAGTACTATTACCACTACTACTACAACATCATACTACCTCTACAGTACTATTACCACTACTACTACAACATCATACTGCATACTACCTCTACAGTACTATTACCACTACTACTACAACATCATACTACCTCTACAGTACTATTACCACTACAACAACATCATACTGCATACTACCTCTACAGTACTATTACCACTACTACAACAACATCATACTGCATACTACCCCTACAGTACTATTACCACTACTACAACAACATCATACTGCATACTACCTCTACAGTACTATTACCACTACTACTACAACATCATACTGCATACTACCTCTACAGTACTATTACCACTACAACAACATCATACTGCATACTACCTCTACAGTACTATTACCACTACTACTACAACAACATCATACTGCATACTACCCCTACAGTACTATTACCACTACTACTACAACATCATACTGCATACTACCTCTACAGTACTATTACCACTACAACAACATCATACTGCATACTACCTCTACAGTACTATTACCACTACTACTACTACTACATCATACTGCATACTACCCCTACAGTACTATTGCCACTACTACAACAACATCATACTGCATACTACCTCTACAGTACTATTACCACTACTACTACAACATCATACTGCATACTACCTCTACAGTACTATTACCACTACTACTACAACATCATACTACCTCTACAGTACTATTACCACTACTACAACAACATCATACTGCATACTACCTCTACAGTACTATTACCACTACTACAACAACATCATAGTGCATACTACCTCTACAGTACTATTACCACTACAACAACAACAACATACTGCATACTACCTCTACAGTACTATTACCACTACTACTACAACATCATACTGCATACTACCTCTACAGTACTATTACCACTACTACAACAACAACATACTGCATACTACCTCTACAGTACTATTACCACTACTACAACAACAACATACTGCATACTACCTCTACAGTACTATTACCACTACTACAACAACATCATACTGCATACTACCTCTACAGTACTATTACCACTACTACTACTACTACATAATACTGCATACTACCCCTACAGTACTATTGCCACTACTACAACAACATCATACTGCATACTACCTCTACAGTACTATTACCACTACTACTACAACATCATACTGCATACTACCTCTACAGTACTATTACCACTACTACTACAACATCATACTACCTCTACAGTACTATTACCACTACTACTACAACATCATACTGCATACTACCTCTACAGTACTATTACCACTACTACTACAACATCATACTACCTCTACAGTACTATTACCACTACAACAACATCATACTGCATACTACCTCTACAGTACTATTACCACTACTACAACAACATCATACTGCATACTACCCCTACAGTACTATTACCACTACTACAACAACATCATACTGCATACTACCTCTACAGTACTATTACCACTACTACTACAACATCATACTGCATACTACCCCTACAGTACTATTACCACTACTACTACAACATCATACTGCATACTACCCCTACAGTACTATTACCACTACAACAACAACATCATACTGCATACTACCTCTACAGTACTATTACCACTACTACAACAACATCATACTGCATACTACCTCTACAGTACTATTACCACTACTACAACAACATCATACTGCATACTACCTCTACAGTACTATTACCACTACTACAACAACAACATCATACTGCATACTACCTCTACAGTACTATTACCACTACTACTACAACATCATACTGCATACTACCTCTACAGTACTATTACCACTACTACAACAACATCATACTGCATACTACCTCTACAGTACTATTACCACTACAACAACAACATCATACTGCATACTACCTCTACAGTACTATTACCACTACAACAACATCATACTGCATACTACCTCTACAGTACTATTACCACTACTACAACAACATCATACTGCATACTACCTCTACAGTACTATTACCACTACAACAACATCATACTGCATACTACCTCTACAGTACTATTACCACTACTACAACAACATCATACTGCATACCTCTACAGTACTATTACCACTACTACTATATCATACTGCATACTACCTCTACAGTACTATTACCACTACTACAACAACAACAACGTCATACTGCATACTACCTCTACAGTACTATTACCACTACTACTACAACAACATACTGCATACTACCTCTACAGTACTATTACCACTACTACAACAACATCATACTGCATACTACCTCTACAGTACTATTACCACTACAACAACATCATACTGCATACTACCTCTACAGTACTATTACCACTACTACAACAACATCATACTGCATACCTCTACAGTACTATTACCACTACTACTACAACATCATACTGCATACTACCCCTACAGTACTATTACCACTACTACAACAACATCATACTGCATACTACCTCTACAGTACTATTACCACTACTACTACAACATCATACTGCATACTACCCCTACAGTACTATTACCACTACTACAACAACATCATACTGCATACTACCTCTACAGTAGTATTACCACTACTACTACAACATCATACTGCATACTACCTCTACAGTACTATTACCACTACTACTACAACAACATACTGCATACTACCTCTACAGTACTATTACCACTACTACAACAACAACATCATACTGCATACTACCTCTACAGTACTATTACCACTACTACTACAACAACATACTGCATACTACCTCTACAGTACTATTACCACTACTACTACAACAACATACTGCATACTACCTCTACAGTACTATTACCACTACTACAACAACAACATCATACTGCATACTACCTCTACAGTACTATTACCACTACTACAACAACATACTGCATACTACCTCTACAGTACTATTACAACTACTACTACAACATCATACTGCATACTACCTCTACAGTACTATTACCACTACTACAACAACATCATACTGCATACTACCCCTACAGTACTATTACCACTACTACAACAACACCATCATACTGCATACTACCTCTACAGTCCTATTACCACTACTACAACAACATCATACTGCATACTACCTCTACAGTACTATTACCACTACTACTACAACATCATACTGCATACTACCCCTACAGTACTATTACCACTACTACTACAACATCATACTGCATACTACCTACACAGTACTATTACCACTACTACAACAACATCATACTTCATACTACCCCTACAGTACTATTACCACTACTACTACAACATCATACTGCATACTACCTCTACAGTACTATTACCACTACTACTACAACACCTTACTGCATACTACCTTTACAGTACTATTACCACTACTACTACAACAACAACTTACTGCATACTACCACTACAGTAATATTACTACTACAACACCTTACTGCATACTACCACTACAGTACTATTACCACTACTACTACAACACCTTACTGCATACTACCACTACAGTACTATTACAACTACTACAACCATACTGTCTACCTCAGTTAAACCTTTCACCTTTGAACCGTTTCCAGGCCAGCCAGGAAGCGGACAACGTGCTGATCATGCAGGAGAAGAAGCTGGTGAGCTGTCCCGGCCGCAGGTCCCTGCAGGTGACCAAGAACCGCTTCGACGGAGACGTGGGCATCTTCCCCCTGGAGTTCCTCAAGGCCTCCCTCACCTTCGCAGCCCCCATCAAGGGCAAGCAGCTCAAGGTCAAGAAGGCCGAGGAGGAAGCGACGGGGAAGAGCGAAGAGACGACCGCCAAAAAACAGACGGCGGAGAAACCGGCCAAAGCAACTAAAACTCCCCGGGCCGATAAGAAAGCCGTGGCAGGGAAGACCACCAGTGGAGGACGAGAAAACTGTCCCAAACAGATGATGGTGGGGGATCATTCATACAGATGAGGTTACACAGGACCGGGGAGCTGATCTCTAGTCAGTACT
Organism: Notolepis coatsorum; assembly: GCF_963971535.1. Lineage (NCBI taxonomy): Eukaryota > Metazoa > Chordata > Actinopteri > Aulopiformes > Paralepididae > Notolepis > Notolepis coatsorum. The sequence continues at coordinate 59,118,998 of NC_140174.1, read as the reverse complement.
TAATGTCACCTTCAGAAGCTGATCTCTAGTCAGTACTTAATGTCACCTTCAGAAGCTGATCTCTAGTTGGTACTTAATGTCACCTTAAGAAGCTGATCTCTAGTCAGTACTTAATGTCACCTTCAGAAGCTGATCTCTAGTCAGTACTTAATGTCACCTTCAGAAGCTGATCTCTAGTCCGTACTTAATGTCACCTTAAGCCATATCGCATTATTTGTGTTTCCCATACGTGGATTTATTTGTGGCGACCCACCACAATATGGAACAGGCCCACCACAATATGGAACAGGCCCACCACAATATGGAACAGGCCCACCACAATATGGAACAGACCCACCACAATATGGAACAGGCCCACCACAATATGGAACAGGCCCACCACAATATGGAACAGGCCCACCACAATATGGAACAGGCCCACCACAATATGGAACAGACCCACCACAATATGGAACAGACCCACCACCACAATATGGAACAGACCCACCACAATATGGAACAGACCCACCACCACAATATGGAACAGACCCACCACAATATGGAACAGACCCACCACCACAATATGGAACAGACCCACCACCACAATATGGAACAGACCCACCACCACAATATGGAACAGACCCACCACAATATGGAACAGACCCACCACAATATGGAACAGGCCCTCCACAATATGGTACAGGCCCACCACAGTATGGAACAGGCCCACCACAAATAAATAAACGGATATGGTAACACATTAAACCTTGTACATCTTGTATGTACACATCCTTTCCACTGCCGTCCCAGTTTGCTGCCACCTCCAACTATTTGTCCTTGAGTTGGTCCCCAGGCCACCTGTGTGCTTAGGATGGGTCAAATGCAGAGAATTATTAAATAACCTGAGATCCATTTGGAAACAAGACGTAGTGTATGTATTATGGATTAGGATGTGAAAGAAGAGTTCTGTTAATAGATGAAGAATTATGTTCATGATGCAACATAGAGGCAAGTTTATTATAGGTTGAAAGTCCCAAGGTCGATGCTTTTCAGATGGAATGAAATTTGGGAAAAATTCAAACTGAATTTGAAAATGATAGCAGAAGTATTTAGCAGTTGGTCCTTAATCTGAACGGATTGAACCGTGTAGGGCACTTCACCAAAACATTTATTTTGCACATAATCTCGCACATATCCCAAGGCTTTAAACTGTTATGCATTAATTTATTAATTGACAGTTAATGCGTTAGAATAGCCTCCGTTATCAGAGGACACTGAATCCTTGTGTTATGTTAATTACAGCTCAATGAAATACTGTATATGAAAGAAAATTGCAATCGCTATTGCAATCCATATCTCGATTCTTTCATTGACATAATTTCATTGAGCTGTAATTAACACAACACAAGGATTCAGTGTCCTCTGATGACATCAAGGGGGGAGATATTCAAACTCATTAACTCTCAATAATAACTGTCATAAACTCAATGAATGTGTGCAAAACAGTTTAGAGCCTTGGGGTATGTGAGATGTGCAAAATAAATCTGTTGTGGAGTGCCGCTTTTTAAAACAACTGCTCTGGGTAAGACTGAATTCTCTTGTCAACGGTTGATGGAATTATGTTAAAACAGATTGTTCCTTAATTTTTTGAAGGAATACTGTGATACACTGGTGTTTATGTGTAACTGTACACTGTTCATGCTCTGAGTGAGAGCCTCTGGGTTTCTCAGACCATTCATGCTCAAACACTATCTCTGTAAGTGCTTGTTAAGATGAACGCACTTAATGCACATTTCCCCATATGTTTATTTTCTAGAGTGTCGATTAACATGAATGAACTGCTGCTAATTTTCATCAATAAAAAGCTTGTAAACAAAGCTGATGTTTGTATTGACTGCATTCTATATTTCAGCCGATAGGGGGAGCTTGTGCCTAACTCATGAGAGTTCAGTTTGTTGCTAGAGAATGAAGACGTCACTATGTTATGTTGCTGAGGGGGAGGGGCGTTTGCTTACATCTGCAGAGCTTGTAATTAGCTTACGAAAACGTGTACTATAATTACTATTCAGTTATTCTATTTTATGCCGCCATAAATCAAAACAATAATTTTGCGGCCCTGTGAAAGACGTAAACCTGGAATATGTTTGTAAACAAACGTGTGGTTCCTGCCAGTGAAACAGCTTTCTAGCCACAAACAATTTTCCTCAGAGGACCGTAGATGAGAAATCATCCATTCATATAATAATTGTGATGGTAGCGAAATTCAATAATCGATACTAAGTAACATTTTCTGACTCCTGGGTGTGTTATTGTTACTACATTCTGTTTGAAAACATCCTAAAAATAAGAAGTAAATTCAAGTTTCAAGTTTCTTTAATAGTTGTCATACAGAAGTACAGAATACTTTCATACAAAATGCTTCTTACTGTTACGCTCCAGAGACTGTGCTAGACAAGATAGTATCAAATAACATAGTATAGCATGTAATTTAGAAGTAGAAAATGAGGTCACAGTGTTCAGTATAGACATATGTACAATGTTCGATGCAGAATAGACGTAACTGAGTTACTATATAATATACAATACTATGCAGTGTACTAATGTACAATACTATATAGTGCAAAGCAGAAATGGGATGAGGTACAATTTAGGTACAATTTACAGTAAGGTGTACGAGTTGTAGTGCAATCCTTCATCAATAAATATAAAGTGTGGGGAGTGGGTGCTACAGTGTGTTTGTTTAAAGTGAGTGTGTGCTATAAAGTGTGTGGAGTGGGTGCTACAGTGTGTTTGTTTAAAGTGCGTGTGGATGTGTGTGCTATGTGCGTTTGATGGTTGTTGTGTAGTGTTCATTGTTCGTTTAGCAGCCTGATGGCCTGGGGATAGAAGCTTCTTCTGAGTCTTTCTGTGCTCGCCTTGAGACTCCGGTATCGCTTGCCTGACCGCAGCAGTTCAAAGAGGCAGTTCGGGTGACTGGAGTCTTTAATGATTCTCTTAGCCTTGCCCCTGCACCGCTTGTTGTAAATGTTCTGGAGGGTGGGGAGCCCCCCTCCAATTGTGCGTTCGGCAGGCTGAACGTGTCACTCTTTGTAGTCTGCTTCGGTCTTGTGCAGTGCTATTCCCAAACCAGGAGGTGATGTTGCCAGTCAGGATGCTCTCTATTGTACATGAGTAGAAGTTCTTAAGGATCTTCTGACTGACTTGGAACTTCCTTAGGCGCCTGAGGAAGTAGAGGTGTTGTCGTGTCTTCTTCACAACACTGTCAATGTGTGTGGTCCATGTCAAGTCCTCGGATATGTAGGCTCCGAGGTACTTAAAGCTGTTGACTCTCTCAACCGGTGCCCCGTTGATGCTGAGGGGGCTGTAGTCCTTGACCCCCGACCTCCTGAAGTCCACAATCATCTCCTTTGTTTTGCTGACGTTCAGGGAGAGGCTGTTTTCCTGGCACCATCCCGCCAGGACCTTGACCTCTTCCAGGTAGGCCCTCTCGTCGTTGGCAGAGATCAGGCCCACCACCACTGTGTCGTCAGCAAATTTGATGATTGTATTGCTACTCCGCTGAGCCACACAGTCGTGTGTGTACAGGGAGTAGAGGAGGGGACTCAGAACACAGCCCTGGGGGGCCCCTATGTTGAGGGTGATGGATGAGGAGGTGCAGTTGCCTGCTCTCACCACCTGGGGTCTGCCCGTCAGGAAGTCCAAGACCCACTGGCAGAGGTCATAGTTCAAGCCCAGGTCCCTGAGCTTGGCTATGAGTATGGAGGGGACTATGGTATTGAATGCCGAGCTGTAGTCGATGAATAGCATTCTCACATAGTTCCCCTTCCTCTTGTCCAGGTGTGATGCTGCTGTGTGCAGCACATGGGCTATGGCGTCCTCCGTGGACCTGTTGGGGCGGTATGCAAATTGCAGGGGGTCCATGTTGATGGGGAGGGAGGAGCAGATGTAGCCCTTTACTAGCTTCTCAAAGCACTTCATGGCTATGGAGGTGAGAGCTACAGGGCGGTAGTCGTTGAGGCAAGCAGGCTTGGATTTTTTGGGTACAGGGATAATAGTGGACTTCTTCAGGCAGGTGGGGATGACAGCCTGTTCTAAGGACAGGTTAAATATGTCAGTGAATACCGGGGCCAGTTGGTCGGCACAGACTTTTAGGACGCGGCCGGGGATGCCGTCCGGTCCTGCTGCCTTCCTGATATTCACTTTGCAACAATACCCAAGAGTTATTTTGCAGTGAAGTGGTTAAAATATTATAATAAAATAAATTATAAATACAAATGTTAATCACAATGTATTGAATGGGATTGAAAACATATTGTGACATATCTAAACAAATCATGCGGTTTGGTGATTCCTAGTTTGTTTACTCGCTTGTGAAAAAATATACCTCACTTCTCTGACTCTCCCAAAACGACATAGTGCCATCTCTAATCTGTAACATACAGTATGTCTACACACAGGGTTCATATCTGATTGATTGAAAACTTTATTAACAGATTGCAGAATGGGTACTATACAGTCTGGCTCAATACAAACAATTGTCAAGAGGATGCAGACCAGAAAAAGGGTCAGGGACTCAGGGTCCCCCATTTTCAATTCATCAAGACATTTATGACATACAAGACATACACAATATACAGTACTGTTTATGAGAAAGAGATCTTAAAAGAAAAATATATACATTCGAAGGGGAAGAAACTGAAAATTGGGGGGGGGGTTGGACATTTACCAGGGCCAGTTTCTAATTGCAGCCACCCGTAGGTGCTCTTTGAGAGCGGTTTTGAAGGAGGGTAGGGATTCACATTATTTTATGGCTGTGGGTAGGGCGTTCCACATTGTTGTGGCATAATTGCGAAACGTGTTTATTCCCTTGTTTGAGTCTAATCTGGGTTGAACATTTGTGGAACTCCCTCTGGTGTTGTGGTCGTGGATCTAATGTGTAACATACAGTATGTCTACACACAGGGTTATATCTCTAATGTGTAACATACAGTATGTCTACACACAGGGTTATATCTCTAATGTGTAACATACAGTATGTCTATACACACAGGTTACACCGGATCAGAAAGGCCTTAAATAGTCTTAAAATGTCTTAAATATGACTATGATAGGTATTAAAAGTGTATTGGATTAGGAAGTTACTTCTATGTTGCGATAACTTCTCTGTATCATGTTTAAATGTGTTTGGGGGAAATGTCTGGGCTACAAAGTAAGCAGTACGGTAATAACATACTAGTTCCCACCCCAACAATTTGTATGGAATTAGTTCTTTCATAGTAATTTTCCTTCATACTTTTTTTTGCTAGTATGGCTGTGAAACCGGCATTAAATCATTCAAAGTGGACTTAAAAAGCTCTTGAAAGCTCTTAAATGTACTTTGTTGAAACCTGTAGGAACCCTGTACAGTGTACACGATATTTGGGACAGATGCCGTTACCGTATTACCGCGCTCTGCTGGACAAACTGTGATGACAACATTTCTAAATTAGCCCAAGCATTTTTCTCTGCATTATGTTCTGTAAAAATACTGATATGTCTGTGTCTGCGGTAGGCCGACCATGGCTGGGCTCTACTGTACACAGCAAATAATGTAAATGCAATGAACACCTGACCTGGGAATCAGACATTTAACTAATAATAATAATAATAGATTTCATTTGTAATGCGCTTTACAGTTGTGGGGCAACTCTCAGAGCGCTACAGTTAAAGGGATTTAAAAGCTAGCGAGAATAAAGGAAAGAAAGAATATAAAAATAGGCAAAACTAAAACATAAAATAGCAGAGAAACATAGAATAATAAAACTGATCAAATAAATTGGTAAAAGAACATAAAATGTGTGGAGCAAAAAAAAAAAAAAATTGATAAAAGGTCAACAGAAGGCTCTACTAAAAAGGTGGGTTTTGAGGCCTTTCTTAAAAACATCCACAGTTGTTTTTAACTAAACTGCTTCATACCGAGACCAGACTATTTTTACAGCAACTATCACCCCAGCCTTCAAAGTGATTTATGACTATAATTGATACTGTACTTTTATATGTAATTTGCATATAAGCAAGTTCACCTGAGGCTTGTATGCAGCTGGCAGAGTTGCTTGTTCAACAGAAACAGTCACGTTTGGTATGTTTATTCTACAGTTATGGTAACAAAACAAACGGAACTGTCGGAAGTTCCACCTGTTTTTCATTCTCCATCGGTCTCCTTGAGACACAAGACCAGAGTTTATGGGGGTAGATTTCTATCAAGTACGTAAATCTAACCAGATCAAGCTGTTTTTAGAATTCCGTACGTAAATATAAACAAATCAAGCGTGTTTTTATGATTTATGAAACACAAATTGAGAGGTGTGTTTGTGTGGATAGTTTTTACGATTGTGGATTCTACTTTTGCGTTTGTTTATTTTTGATAGAAATCTACCCCCAAGAGTTAACCGATCGGGTCAGAACTGATTTCTTCAGAGAGAGCAAGATCATTAGTGCGAGCATCAAGTTTAAAATGTTCACCCAAAATTTTGCGAATGCTTTTATTTGATATTGTTGGCAAATGAACATGTTATAAGCGGAATAATCAACTTGTACTGTAGATGTGCCTTAAATTGTTTTAAGGCACTTTGTGTCACGTCAGGTGGTTCTTCACCTCCATGTCATGCCTTAAAAATGCTCACCTACTCATTGATTACCCCTTACTGAGTTAGAGTTAATGAGTTTGAATATCTCCTCTTGTGATGTCATCAGAGGTTGCTAAATCCTTAGTTAATTACAGCTCAATGAAATGATGTAGATGAAAAAATAGAGATAAGGATTGCAATAGGCATTGCTATTTTTTCATCTACATCATTTCATTGAGCTGTAATTAACACAACACAAGGATTCAGTGTCCTCTGATGACATCACAGGGGGAGATATTCAAACTAATTAATTCTCAATAACTGTCAAACTAAATGAATGTGTGCAAAACAGTTTAGCATTGGGATATGTGTGAGATTATGTACAAAATAAATTGCTGTTGTTTTTTGGGGAAGTGCCCCTTTAAGTAAAATGTTTAGGTATTTGTACTTCACTTGAGCATTTTAGGGAACTTTGTACTTTTTACTCCACTACATTCATCTGAACCTGTCGCGTCTATTCGAATCCTAACGCATTTATGCTTCCGCGTTCGCGTTTTGCTAATCTGATTGGCCACTGCCGTTTCTGGTGCGATCTGATTGGCCACTGACGTTTCTGGTCATGTGACATGTGCGCCCAATCGCGTGACGCGCCCATTTCCAGGCAGCAAACGACCTAACGCCTAGTTTATCACTGGTTAAGCTTAGGCGACTCTTTCGAAGTTGGTTAAGGTTAGAGTTTGGAATCAGGGCTGGCGTTCTATCGCCCTGCTCTAAGACAAACTCTAACCTTAACCAACTTCGAAAGAGTGCCTAAGCTTAACCGGCGAAAGAACTTGCCGTCACACGATTGGTGCGACCAGAAACATCAGTGGCCAACATACACCTCCAAGCCACCAGGCTTCCCCTCCCCTGTCTCCATTGTTCTCCCTTGTTTCCCCCCCCACCTCTCTCTCTCTCTCTCTCTCTCTCTCTCTCTCTCTCTCTCTCTCTCTCTCTCTCTCTCTTCTCTCTCTCTCTCTCTCTCTCTCTCTCTCATCTCTCTCTCTCTCTATCTCTCTCTCTCTCTCTCTCTCTCTCTCTCTCAATTCAATTCAATTCAAATGGGCTTTATTGACATGGGAAACATACGTTTTACATTGCCAAAGCCAAACAAAACAAAACAATCAAACAGAGAAAACAAAAGAAATCAGTACATTAACAGACGGAATTTCTTCCCTTGTTTCCCCCCCACCTCTCTCTCTCTCTCTCTCTCTCTCTCTCTCTCTCTCTCTCTCTCTCTCCTCTCTCTCTCTCTCTCTCATCTCTCTCTCTCTCTCTCTCTCTCTCTCTCTCTCTCTCTCTCTCTCTCTCTCTCTCTCTCTCTCTCTCTCTCTCTCTCTCTCTCTCTCTCTCTCTCTCTCTCTCTCTCTCTCTCTCTCTCTCTCTCTCTCTCTCTCTCTCTCTCTCTCTCTCTCCTCTCTCTCTCTCTCTCTCTCTCTCTCTCTCTCTCTCTCTCTCTCTCTCTCTCTCAATTCAATTCAATTCAAATGGGCTTTATTGACATGGGAAACATACGTTTACATTGCCAAAGCCAAACAAAACAAAACAATCAAACAGAGAAAACAAAAGAAATCAGTACATTACAGACGGAATTTCTTGTACAGTCTTTATGGTGGTTGCATTCCGTTGGATGTCCTTTTCTTGTCACAGCAGCTCACAAATCTTGCTGCTGTGTTTGCACATTCTTGTATTTCTCCCAGTAGGTATGGGAGTTTTGAGTTATTGTCCATCTCTCTCTCTCTCTCTCTCTCTCTCTCTCTCTCTCTCTCTCTCTCTCTCACTCTCTCTCTCTCTCAATCAAGCAGGAGTGGATCCAGGTGTGGGGAGTCAGGCCATCAGCTGTTTCCTATCCAATGAACCCTGTCATAAAAGACTGGTCACAACTGCTTCAATTTGCCAGATCGTAGACTTGCATCCCGTTAGTCAAGTCCTATGCCTTTTCCATTGAGATACCTTGATATCCTGTGCTCTTTTGTTTGATTTGTAACTTTCTTTTCTGCCTTGTACCACAGTCTCGGCCTGACTACCCAGCCTGGTGAAACTCCTGCCTGCTCCCTTTATTTATTCCCTGGATTTCTTTGAAGCCTGCCAACTTCAAGAGGACGTAATCGGCACCAGCATATCGGCACCAGCATAACTGGACCACATACCACTTTAACTTAATCTTTAGAGGTCAGTGGATTGAGCTTTGAACTCTCCCAACCACTGGGATACACAAACTATTATGTAGAATGCATACTTTTACTTTTGATACATTCCATACCAAATACTTCTCTACTTTTACTCAAGTACAGTTTTTAAGTACCTTTAAGTACCTCGGAGCCTACATATCCGAGGACTTGACATGGACCACACACATTGACAGTGTTGTGAAGAAGGCCTCTACTTCCTCAGGCGCCTAAGGAAGTTCCAAGTCAGTCAGAAGATCCTTAAGAACTTCTACTCATGTACAATAGAGAGCATACTGACTGGCAACATCACCTCCTGGTTTGGGAATAGCACTGCACAAGACCGAAGCAGACTACAAAGAGTGACGCGTTCAGCCGAACGCACAATTGGAGGGGGGCTCCCCACCCTCCAGAACATTTACAACAAGCGGTGCAGGGGCAAGGCTAAGAGAATCATTAAGGACTCCAGTCACCCGAACAACTGCCTCTTTGAACTGCTGCGGTCAGGCAAGCGATACCGGAGTCTCAAGGCGAGCACAGAAAGACTCAGAAGAAGCTTCTATCCCCAGGCCATCAGGCTGCTCAACGAACAATGAACACTACACAACAACCATCAAACGCACATAGCACACACAGCCACACGCACACACTCACTTTAAACAAACACACTGTAGCACCCACTCCCCACACTTTATAGCACACACTCACTTTAAACAAACACACTGTAGCACCCACTCCCCACACTTTATATTTATTGATAAAGGATTGCACTACAACTCGTACACCTTACTGTAAATTGTACCTAAATTGAACCTCATCCCATTTCTGCTTTGCACTATATAGTATTGTATATTAGTACACTGCATAGTATTGTATATTATATGGTAACTCAGTTACGTCTATTCTGCATCGAACATTGTACATATGTCTATACTGAACACTGTGACCTCATTTTCTACTTCTAATTTACATGCTATACTATGTTATTGATACTTATCTTGTCTAGCACAGTCTCTGGAGCGTAACAGTAAGAAGCATTTTGTATAAAAGTATTCTGTACTTCTGTATGACAACTATTAAAGAAACTTGAGAAACTTGAAACTAATGGAGGGCTTTTACTTTTACCAGACTTATTATTATTTGGGTATTTTAAGGAACTGTTCACTTCTTCCACCACTGATAAGAAGGGGGCGTGGGTCAGATTAGCCATCGGTTGTGAGGTGGTAAGTAACCATAAGGCCTGTGTAGGTTGTCATTACCTCGCTGAGGGCTCGTCCCTGATTGGCTGAAGGATTCCTCGCTGGTGTCTGGTTACCTTATACATTATGTAGATCAGGTCGACTTCTAATAATGGTAAAGTGTACTGCATAACAGACCATATGTTGTCCCCACTGACCTGTATGGTTCCCTATGGGAATATTTCCTGGTGAAAATGAAAGAACATTAGTACCACTAGTAGTGGGTGATGGTGTAATAGATTTAAAGCTCCAATGCAGAATACATTTTGACCATCTACATATGGGGTATATGTAGCCTACATATGGTCAATGCAAATATGCTTATTTGTATGTCATGCCAATAAAGTTATTTATGTTTCCTATTTATAAAAATGTTGGTCTGGATTTGGTTTGAATTGTAGATGGAAAAGGCCTCTATTACAACTCGAAATACACGTCTGCTTTACTCTATACATTTCACATAAACCTTTTACAGCTATGAAATGCAGTACATATGATATCATATACAGTGCAAGTCCTTGTATTAAGAGCTTAGTAAATAAATTTCATTAATAAAAAACGAAATCCTCAATTATTGTTTGCAGTGTTGGGGGCAACCCCCAGTGTTGTTTACATTTTGATTGAGGACTGCGCCTTTAGTCTATATTTCAGTTGATGAGATTCAGTTGATTCAGTTGGGAGATACTCCAGGGATAAGATCTTGATGTGACCAGATGTCAAGGCAGTGCTGCTTACAGAACAGGATTTTTGCGATTCTGTAGATTAATCTGAAGTTAGCTCTCACCGACATAGACTAGAACTAGAGGCCTTTCACTGTATGTTTAGAATGGCCATTTGTCTTCCATGTTGTTGTATAAGATAAGATATTCCTTTATTGATCCCCTAGGGGAAATTCAGGCATCATAGCAGCATGGTGGAGTCTATAGGGTCTAGGTAGAAAATAACCCTAATCATCCTTTATCCATCATCCAATATGTTGGCCGAACATTTCAGCATGTGAACTGTTTATTAACAGATTGCAGAATGGGTACAGTACAGTACAGCTCAATACATACAATTGTTAAGGGGATGCAGACCAGAGAAAGACTTTCGTCTTGTTTACATCAGGGTCCCCCATTTTCAATTCATCATATGACACACACGACATACAGATAGACAGTACTGCTACATCTATACATTTATGACATACCAGATTTGCAAATACAGTACTGTTTGTGATACAAAAAAATCCAGAAAAAGAGTGTATATACATTTGACATAGAAACTACCAGCTTGGCTGGTCGTTCATACTAATACAATTGGCAGTATTAGGGGGTGGGAAGCTGGTGGGTGGGGATCGGACGTTGTGGACAGCGACTCCTACAGGTTGGTTGGTGCGCCTGCGCAGTAGAATCAGGAAGCGACGAGGGCGGCGTGTCCCTCCCACGCAGACCCTCGCCGCTGAGAGATCGCGCTGTACAGGTGAAAAGATGCGACGGCTGCCTCCTCGAGTACCGGAGGGGACACGTGATGCAAGGCTTCGTCCACATTGCAGCCGGCTTGTGAAAATGGGGAAAAAAGTAGATAAAAAAAAATAAAAATCATGATATATATCTGTATGGCCCCCGTAAATGTCCAAACCCACCCACCCACCCCCTCCTAATGAACAGTTTCCTCCCCCTTGTATGTATATATTTTTTGTTATGATCTCTGTTTAACAGTACTGTATATTTGCATATCTTGTATGTCACAAATGTAACAGTACTGTATACCTGTATGCCATGTATGTCAGAAATGTCAAGATACATAATTATCTGTATGTTGCGTATGTCATTAATGTCATTATGAATTGAAAATGGGGGACCCTGATGTAAACAAGACGAAAGTCTTTCTCTGGTCTGCATCCCCTTAACAATTGTGCGTATTGAGCCGTACTGTATTGTATTCTGCTGTATATCTGTTAATAAAGTTTTCAATCAATCAATCAATCAATAAAGCAGTCCTGCCCCTAGTGGTAGCTCACATGAAGCACACTTTGCATCTAAACTTGCATCCTACTGTAGCTCTTGGGGGACAAATCCTAGAGTGGGCAACGGCTACATCATGTTACAGGCCTACACCTGTCCTTAGAGGGAGAGGTATAGTGTGGTAGCCTGCTTTTGTCATCTGAATATCCCTACAAACAGTTTTGTGTAACCTTCGCTCCAAATATGGCAGTGTTAATTCACAATGTTTTACTAATTATACATTAATGAATTATTGACACTAGCTATAAGACTTCATTCAGAGCAGCAAACACAGCCAAAGTCAGCCTTTGGGGAGAGAGGATGACATCACACTCAGAAGCGTTATTTTTTTCCGTAGCCGCATTTCTTGCAAGACGCTCTCTGATTGGCCGACGCCTGTTTCTACACTGGTTAAGCTTAGGCACTCTTTCGAAGTTGGTTAAGGTTAGAGTTTGTCTTAGAGCGTGACGGCAAGTTCTTTCGATGGTTAAGCTTAGGCACTCTTTCGAAGTTGGTTAAGGTTAGAGTTTGTCTTAGAGCGTGACGGCAAGTTCTTTCGACGGTTAAGCTTAGGCACTCTTTCGAAGTTGGTTAAGGTTAGAGTTTGTCTTAGAGCATGGCGATAGAACGCCAGGTAGTTTGCAGGCTGTTCGACGCGGAAATGGGCAAAGACACAGCTCGTCACGCGATTGGGCAAACATGTCAGTGGCCAATCAGAGAGCGTCAGTCAGTGGCCAATCAGAGAGCGTCTGCCAGAAATGCGGCTACGGAAAAAAATAACGCCACTCAGAAACCCAATGCCCTGCCTGGTCAGGTGGCTTCATTCATGATGTTCCTGGAGTGTCAGTGGGTTTGATAGGGATAGGGCCGATGGGCCGATAATACCCATCACCAATTCCTAAACTTGTAAGTATTGTCCGATAACGATCCGATCCATCACTTTTACTGAACAGTATTGGACTCAGTTTTGGGTCAGTGGACAAAAACCTATTGAGATATAAATCAGAGAGATCTAACATGCATCAAAGTGTCAACGATGCAGACATTTGCTTTGATTTCTGGCGTGTTACAGGTGGATCTTGGAATCAGATTTTAGTATCCGGGCTGTACCCCGTTTTAGCCTGGTACCGGACCGATATCCAATACCGGTATCGGTACATCCCTATTTCAGAACTTTGTAGAACCCATGAGGTGCTACAGATGGTATAAAGCATTGTCCATGTCTGTGACCCCATACCTGGCAAATACAGTTCAGATTTAGGAACAGGGTACAGCAACATATCGGGATCTGTCTCTATATTTTATACCAGGGGCTGTTAATTTAAACTTTCTTAAGGCCCACAGTGAGTCTTCCCTTGCTGGGACCCTAGACGCATTAAAACGCACCCAGAAATGGGTCGACTCAACACAAAACCGTTTTGGGTCTTCTTGACCTATTATTTTCATTAAATGCTGTTTCATATCATTCTTCTACACCCCCTCCCTTCCGTCTAGAGATCACAGACAATGGGGCCCCTCTGTCTCCTTCTGAGAGCCACGCTGGCTCCATCCTCCACACAGAACGGACCAGGGAAGCTCTTGGCATCGGGCTCATCATGGCATGCATGTGGGCTCCCCCTGAGCTCAGTGGCTAACTGCTGGAACTGTAAAATATTGTTCTGAGGTTCTGAGAATAATCCCTCTACAAAAAGAAAATATAAATATAGCGTTGTCTTTTTTAATCATACTCCGTGAGACGCATGCTGTATTTGGCAGGAGAGAGAAGGAAAACAGGCTGTAGCAGATGGGAGAGATTTTAGTGTGTGTATGATTGTGTGTCTGTGTCTGTCTTGACTGTCTGTATGTATACTATGTGTGTTTTCTGACTGTGTGTATGTTTATGTGTGTGAAACACTATTGGCCGAGGCAGCAGGAGGGAGACAGTTTCTGGGCAGATGTGGTGCTAGCTAGCTAGCTGGCTATGGTTTATACATTCTATCATTTTCCTCTCAGTCCTGAGGTTTACTTTATACAGTTTTTTCGTGTGAATGTTCAGTGTGTGTGTGTGTATACAGTAAGTACACAGTACATTCAATAATGACTCCAGCCTGTGTGCTGCTGGATGGGTCTGGGGTGTCTTCCTGACTGTATGGGTGTGGAACACCGACTGCTGGGGCCTGTGAATGGGCCTCTTTGTGTTCTATGGGCACAGAACTAGAATCGATAGAATGGCCATTCCCATTTAAATCAGCTTTCGTGAATGGTCATTTTGGTTGGTGGTCCATAGAATGCTTTATTAATGTTGTCAGAAATCAATGTTGGTGGGCGGCTGGGTGGCGCAGCGGACTAAGCGCTGGTCATCACCGCAAGAGACGCTGGTATCGAATCCGGCTGTCAGCGGTGCCTCCGGCTTAGCCGGCCGTCATACTGGCTCAATTGGCAGAGTGAGCGGGAGGGAAGCCGGTGGATGGGTCCTGGTCGTTGTAAACAACGACTCCTACAGTTCGGTCGGGGCGCCTGCACAGCGAGGGAAGGATCTAGGCCGGGGGAGGTAGTGTGACCTTCCACACGTTACACTCTCCCGGTGAGAATCTGCGCTGCCAGGCTGGCTGCCGGCTGGCTGCACATGTGTCGGAGGAAAGCATGTGATAGTCTCCGGCCTCCCGGACCAACAGTAGGGGGGGGGGTGCGCAACAACCAGGAAGGGGATTGGGAATTGGCATAACGACTAACAGTGGGATGGGAGAAAAATCGGAAAAAGGAGGGGGGAAAAGATAATAAAAAATAAATAAAATCAATGTTGGTTTGGTGAACGAGACTCGGAACATTGATTTATTATCATAGCAAACGTATACTTTGAATGAACATGCTAGCTTTCTGAATCTCACACACTGTAGTGTCCACAAATAAAACCTGCTGTTTTCCACGACAACATTATAAAAACTCTCGGCAGCCATCTTTAAGTGTACCAACTAGTGTTGTCAAAAATATCGATACTGAATATTTAAAATGGTTTCGATACTCATTTCCCGAAATACCGATACTTTCTGCAGTATCGGTACCAGCTGGCGAGTGTTCTACCTCAAGTTGTTGACGCGCTGTTCTTGCCCCTCCGCCTGCTCCAGCCCTCCCCCTCAGAGCCGTCTTCAGTTTGTAAATAAACTTTTTAGCTGAGTGAAGATGGCAAATGGGTCCGTGTACGTTTTGATAGTTCGTTTTTCGTTTCAAAGGAAGCCTCCGCAACTTGTGCTTGTGGATAAAGAAAACAGCAGAAGTGCTGTTTGGAGGTACTTCGGGTTTGAATAAACAACGAAGGACAAGCTAAAGCTGCCCCAATGCTATTTGCTAGCGGTGTTAGAGCAGTGCCAACGAGGATCTCCATAAAGAAATGAAAGAGGTTCGTGACAGCTGCTCTTTCAACGTCACTGTGACTGAAGCATTAAACCATTAACTCTAGTTTAATACATGATACGTTGTCTACTGATGGCGCATAATATCAACAGCTGATTCGTTGTAACGTTAGAGCTAGCTACTGCTAGCCGTTAGCTCCGTTAGCTTAGCTGGCCACTTTTACAATTACTGCATGGAAACGGAGTAACGTTAACGTTTAAACGTTATGTCGAGGTCATACAATACTACAGTCGACATAAGGTTAACGTTACCCCGTTTCCATGAAGTGTTTAAATAGCAGCAATCTTGTTGAAAATGTAACGTTACTAAAATGCTCCGAGCATAGCCTGCCCCTCTCTCTCCCTCTCTCTCTCTCTCTCTCTCTCTCTCTCTCTCTCTCTCTCTCTCTCTCTCTCTCTCTCGCTCTTGTTATCTTTAAATAAAAATCGGAACTGTTACTAACTGTAATTGTTACAAAGGGTCAGATTAAACCGAATATATATATTTATCGCCTGAGATCCCATGTATAATATTTGTATATCGTTTGATATCCCTTGTATATTCTTTGTACATATACCCGGAATATCCCTTTACCTAGTAAAGGCCAGACCATAATATTCGTTCTCCTATTGGACAGCGATCCCCTAGGCGCCACGGCCATACCCCCCAATGTCTAGTTCAAAGTCACCGCTAAGACATGTCTGGACATGCCCGGTTCTGCGCAAGAATACGAGACAGAAATAAGGCTGGTACTAGATTGTTCACCTTACGTATAAATACGTCGCAGGTGGATACAGCAGTTAGTTACCCAATAAGTTGAAGCCTCACACCACGATACAACGTGCTGTGAAGTGGGCCCGTTTTGCCCTGAAATAGAGCCTTGAGACCGCGTGCGAATTGATAGCTGAAGTGTCAGAGTTTAACGCTGTATCGTCGAGTTCGACCTATTCTATTATTAAGTAATAGTCTATTATGTATAGTGTATCGTGCGGCTACCGTTCTACAGTGACCAGCATTACCAAAGTTTCATCGTACCGAGCTAGTGTGCTTATCCAGGCTGGGCGGCTTAACCTGGTGCCGTCATCCGAGGAGCCCTAGACGAGAACCGTGTGGATATGTACACTGGATAACCTACCCGATGACTACAGAGCCCTTTTCGGCTGGATTATATTTGCTTTGGTCCTGTAGCTGTTGGAGCGGAGAATCGTCTACACCCACTGTTGTGTGGGATTTACCCTGTGAGGAGCACCGTCGAGCCCGCCTCTAGTACTCTGAGGCTGGCTAGCTTTCCTCCATGCGGCACTGCATACCGGAGAATAGCTGTTGTTCGTCTACGGATCAAGGGATTATTGCACTGTCTCCTGTACCTGGAGTCTCCTTATTCCTCGTTGACCCAGACTTTCTGCTACCGACAAATCCTCTCCCCTGCTGGCTTACAACCGGAGGGACCCCTTTAGTATCTCCAGCTGATCTACTAGTGTACCATATATAATTCTTATGATACAGGTGGTATTAATTATCTCCTGCGTAATATGCTCATGGACTTACGCTCTTGACCTATTCATGCACATTCTTCGCCTTACAAGCGCAACTCTCGATCTTGATAAGTAATGTAAGATAATCTTCGTGCTGCTAATAAATATTCTTCTAAACAGTATTTCTTGTGAAGCCGTGTTATTGTGGGTGTGTTCATCTCATATACCTGTGTACTGTATGGCCAGTAGTAATGTACATAACGCAGTAGTGGTTTAATGATACCATACTTATTCAATACAGTCAGGGAATTGTACCCCTCAGTTACAGTAATACAAACAGTTCAGTTTGTCAGGTACATGCAACACAGATTACATCTGTCTGCTTGGGAAAATACCATGTTCTGCATCTGCAATTAAAATGATTGAAGTGAGATGAACAGTTATTTTTAAATGTGTGATCTAAAGATAAACAAAGGGTTTTAAAAGTGTTATATTTATCTTCTCTTATAGTACCAGAGAGAAGCTGAGGAGAATCAACCAGCAACAAAAGCTAAATTTGTTTAAAAAAAAATATATATATATATATATATATATATTTTTTTTTATATCGAAATGGTATCGAAGTATCGATACTTTTCAAGGTATCGTATAGAAGTCGAAATTCCAGTATCGTGACAACACTAGTACCAACAGGAGGTTACTACGATACTCTAGGAAGGACCTTTTCTATCCATTCAAGCTCTGCGCCCACAGCCTTCCTGATGGATGGTGACTCTGTCGCTTGCCAGCTCCTCATAAGAGGGGAAAAGTATATAAACCGCTGAATGAAAAATTACACTTGTGCATACACACACACACACACACACACACACACACACACACACACACACACACACACACACACACACATGCGCACACAATGCTCACATATATTAACATTTTCTAACCATTAAATTCAATGCTATACTATTCTAACAATCATTTATCAACTTCACCATCTGTCCACCACCATCAATCATACGGAATAAACACAGAGTAAATAGAGAACAATGGATGGTGAACGAGCACGATTTAATTGAGAGAAAATAAGGGGAACAATGTTAAATATTGACATTCCCTTTTTTTTGGCCACAAAGCGCTGTGCCAGGCGTCCGTGTTCCTCTTATTCTGTGGTGTTAGTTCTGATCAGCGGCTCACATGCTCCTTCAAATTGCTGCCATCTGGAAAGAGGGGTGTGGAGAGATGG
The DNA here is from genome assembly GCF_963971535.1 of Notolepis coatsorum. NCBI lineage: Eukaryota > Metazoa > Chordata > Actinopteri > Aulopiformes > Paralepididae > Notolepis > Notolepis coatsorum. Next base: position 59,100,894 of record NC_140174.1, on the reverse strand, counting down.
AATAAGCCTCAGTTCCGTGGTTCTCGACCGTGTAGGAAACAAAACTGTGGGATCCGCAGAACCAAAGGAATTCCCTTTTGTTGAGAACCGGGATATACGAGGAGTTGTGAGAATATAAAGGAGTACTTTGAACTCCGCAAGCTGATGAACAGTGTTTGAAAACTCATCTATCGCACGAACAGTGTTTTTTTTTAATGCAGAATTAGACTGAAAAATCACATTGAAACTATTATGATCAGATGCCATAGTCATAGTATTCTCGGTTTATTGGCTATGGTTGTCCTTTGATTATAATCCCCTGTTGTTTTGGCCTACCAATATGTCTGTGGTGAGGATGTCATGGAATACTATGGATACAATACATTGGATTACGGACAACATCTTAAAAAGTACCATATCTGACTGAGGCCTCATAATATGCGGTGCACAGTGAAAATGGCAAGAATCCCAACAATCTTCTGTGATGAACTGGGAGCCCAGGCAAGTCTGATGGCTTCCACTGATGGGAGTGGACGATAATATACAGCATGCATCGCTCAGTCTCCATTACCTGCCCCTTCACTCTCACAACAAGGCAACTATGTGACCCAATCTGGAGGCAATTTCGGGGAACTTAAATCACAGTCAATCAACGAGGGATTTTTTTTTCTGGCACAGGAAATGGAATATCTCGTTCTCTGTAGGGAGTCCAAGACGGGACATCAAAGAATTTCTCCCAAATACAAGGAGGAGGAGGAGGAGGAGGAGGGCATCTCAACAAATTGTGGTTTTGATGACATGCTTCCTGTTCTGGGCACTGATAAAAAGGATCGATTGCACAGCGAGGCCTGCTCCGAGAGTGAAAAACGTAAAGCCCCAATCAGTGTTTTTAGAGGCAAAGCAGCATGCCTACTATGACCCCGCGATGTCACTAATTCAATCACTCATGGTTTGCTGCTCTGCACCTAGTGGTGGCTCACAGGAAATGCACTTTGTGTAAAGCGCTTCGCATCTACAGTATGTGTCCTTGGTTTTGACCATGTTCTGAGAGGATCCAGTGGGGAGATGTTCAAGAAGGTGGTGATGGGGAAGGTGGATGGAAAGAGAGGAAGTGGAAGACCAAGAAGAGGCTGGGTAGACGACGTCTGTGATTGGAGCGGAGTGAGAGGCGGAGTCACGGAGTTGGAGAGAAGAAGTGGGGACAGAATGGGTTGGAGAGAGTGATAGGTAACCTTCGGAACGAAGAAGCCACCTAATGATGATGAATTGTGGGGTGTGTTTGCATATTGTTCATTCATCTTAACACATCATAAAGCAGAATGTAGGTCTATTTAATCCCAATGTTTACAAACATTACCAACATAAATGTTTTTAAAACATTTGTATATACATTTGTATATACTGTATATATATATATATATATATATATATATATATATATATATATATATATATATATATATATATATATATATATATATATATATATATATATATATATACTGTATGTATATATATATATATATATATATATATATATATATGTATATATATATATATATATATATATATATATATATATATATATGTGTAACGGATGGTACTGCGAAGTGCAGTCACGATGGACTTCCGATTGTGAAGTGTTGTGAAGTGACTGGGGCGAGTAGCGGTGCTACGGGTCTCTCACTCTCACCCTCAAAAGACATGTAACAAAGCAGTGAGTTCACTTCTTGGTATAGCGGTCTGTGCTGTTGTGGGAGACCATGGGTTCGAAACTCCCTCGGGCATCGAAGTTTAAGGTGACAATGTCACAAATTTACAAAATAAATGTCTTTCCTGTTTCTTTTATTTTGAAACCCCCCGACCGGAAGTGTTATAGTGTGTTGACAGAGTCACCTGGGGAGCAAACAATAACTGTTCATGACGACAAGGTCCTCTTTAGCCTTAACCGGCGTGGTTTATTTTCTTATGCACATTTGTACCACGAGACCTAGAGTTAGAGTGAAAGAGATAGAGGGGGAGGGAACGTTCCCTTTTATACCTTCTACCTGACGTCAGCTACAATAGCTGCGTCTCCTTACGCCTATAGCGCCCTCTTGTGGAACTGTTAAAGTGCAGTTACATACAATCATATTAACACTTACACTTAACACTTTGGTTGCCTAAGGTTAAATTCATGATATACCATAGATTGCCAGCGCTATTTGTCTATGGAGAAAGTCCCCTTCTTTGCAGGGCTATAACTTTTTAAATTCTATTGCTACATTGCCATTATTAGGGCCCATTCAAAGTCCTATATGTATTGTTCATTGTGTAGCAACGTTAAACTTTTTCATTCACATATTCATAGTAAAGTATGGTCTAATGTATAAGTATGTTTTCATCTCTTTCTGCAGCTTTCTCCAGAACGTGATCTATAGCCCCAAATACATTATATTGATGATGCAATACAGTTTTATGGCAATCAGCGCGATATAAAAAATTACAACTAGACGTACTTCTAGAAGTTACTACACGTCATCTGATGTTGACCGGATGGGCTAGGGGCCGTTTATAATTCCGTGGGCAGCGTTATACCAATCATCTAATGTGGGTCAAATGTTGATAATAGCAGTTAGTATCGAAGACGGTAACGTTACACGCTGAAACTCACCCCAGTCTCCGCGCGCCGTTGGGCGATCATCGTAGAGTTGAAATCTTATCATTATGGGATGTAAATTTACCCGGTCCATCTCCAGCTTGTATAATGGTATACGTCCAAATCATGTTGTTTATCGAGTTATTGGCAATCGATCACTGTGTAGCGTGACGAGCCAGAGTCGCGGGACCTATAGCGAGCACCCGGAAGTACTACGGACGTAGCACAACCTCTATGCCACTTCCTGTTAAAGCGATTGCGCCGATCGGCCACCAGATGGCGCTCCTGAACCGCCAGAGAGCTCAGTGGGTCCTGCTGGTGGATCTCAGGCCAGCGGAGGGGACATATGAATCCGATCGCAGATTTTTGAAATATTGATATAAGGACGCTGTACAGCGTCCCCCGGCAACTTGAGCATGGCCAGCAATGACGTCAAAACACGTTTCATGGCAGTCAAAGTGCTGTTGCTAGCAGCTTAACTTGTGTCGGCCGGTTCTGTGCTTTTCGAGCTAACGTAACGTCATTAGTTTCCAAAGGAGAGGAGAGAAAGACCGCGGCTCACATGCAGATCAAACTACCTGTTGGAATAAATTAATTGATTGATGTTTAATTTGTCCCTGTGTGTGTCCAGTCATTTCGACTAGCAAACTGGGTTTTCAGAAAAAGGCCAGCTATGTGACGCTAATCTCTAGTTAGTATCGTGTATTGCATCAGTGTAATAAGTGTAAGCACAGCAGAGCCCCGCTCCGCTTCAGACAGATAGAGAGAGCACAGCGCGTGTGTGCGCCTCGGTCGGGAGTGTGTAAGCACAGCAGAGCCCCGCTTCAGACAGATAGAGCACAGCATATGTAAAGCTGTAAAAGCCTGATCAAGCTCAATAGCGTACATGCCATTGTTGTTGTGATGTTTTCACACGCGGGGTAAGGGAGAGGTGGGCTATCGCGTCATCGGTTCAGGAGAAGACGCGTATCGCTTGTAAAGATGGTGACGCAGTGGGGGGCGTCTTCTGGCGTCTTCAGAATTGCGCACTCTGGGAGCTGGTATCAGACAGTACCGTCTTCAGGCTGCCAGAATGCAGTCCCGTGTGGCAGAAAGGTGCAAACGATCAAATACTTTGCCTAATACGACCAAAATCGTTTTAGTCTGGACATGGCCTTAGGTAGATGTTTACTACTGACGGAACACACACATGCGCAGCACTAGTCACACACACACTTTACACGCACACATGCCCGACACACCCACTAGTTGATTAGTACGGTTAAGTACTAACTGACACATCCCACGTGCACACACTGGTACCACACCCTTCATTAACATTAGGATAGAGAGAGGCAAGTTGAGCGAGTTGGAGTGTGTTGTTGTAGAGAGAGAGATTGATTATTCAGAGTGGTGACAGTGAGAGGTTTAGTGGAAGGAGAGGAGAAAGCGAGTAGGTGATCCCTGTGTGTATCGGACCCTGGACTGGCTGAGATTCCCCCTTGTGTACTGACCCTGGACTGGACGTGAACAATCCCCTTTTCTGGCAACGAACCTCCTTTGTATATCGACCCCCGGACTGTCTGTCCATTCTATTGCCTTTCGTGCGCTTGTGGTGAGTGGGACATTCGGAAGCGCATTCTGCTGGTGCATGGTATTGTTTTGCTATTGTTTGTGTGATTTAAATAAAGTAAAGTGGACTGTGGCGAGCCTGTATTTCATAAGGTTCGTTACAATATACGTATATAAACCTTTACAGTTTGAAAATTAAGCAAATACACATTATTTAAATACTCACATTTACCTGTTGTCTAGTGTTAATCCTTGTATCAATAGCTCAGTCAACTAGAGAATAAAAAATACGTCTGCATTGCTATTAATTACTTTTGGAGGTGGGCACCTTACTTTTTACTGATCACCGTTTGGATTAGTGATCGAGCCTTTGAGAATTTGAGTTGATAATTTCTCTCCTCTGTCCAGAGCAGGTCTCTCAGCGTGAGGTTCTCTTCTGAAGCACATCCACGACTCTACCTGCACTTTCCAGTTGTTTGAGGAAGAAGAGCCTTTTACACTTTCTTCCCCCCGAGGGAATCAAAACGGTGTCTGTCTCTGTCTTTGATGCTGTATGATCCAGCTTCCCCTCCAAGTGATTTCTGCTCCTCTCCTCTTCGTCATGACATGAATATTTCAACGACACAGCCTGACGTCTGAGCTTAGTGCATAATCAACATCAGCGAAGCAGCGCCCTGCACGACTCTGTGTTGTTGTTGTTGTTGTTTTAGTTTTTGTGTGTATTTGGGTGGATGTGGCCTGCAAGGATAAAGTAGATTTACAGAGCCTATGTGTTAAAAACAGGAAGCTAGTGTGAGACCCATACGTTTATTATTACATAGAGTTTGTCCGTGATTTATGCACTTCCCCTTTCCAGATAATAAAGTGAAACTGAAATGTCCACAAGTAATTTACTATCTTCATAATTATAATATACTATTACATTATTAAAAAGTGTTGTTCCCATAACCGTCACACTTAAATGTAAGGAAGAGCATGTCTAGGGCCCCTGTGTGCACTTCATTATTACACTATTATTATTATTATTATTATTATTATTATTATTATTATTATTATTATTATTATTATTATTATTATTATTATTATTATTATTATTATTATTATTATTATTATTATTATTATTATTATTATTATTATTATTATTATTATTATTATTATTATTATTATTATTATTATTATTATTAATATATTATTATTATTATTATTATTATTATTATTATTATTATTATTATTATTATTATTATTATTATTATTATTATTATTATTATTATTATTATTATTATTATTATTATTATTATTATTATTATTATTATTATTATTATTATTATTATTCATTATTATTATTATTAGTGCTGCAGTGTTCAAATGAAGGATAAGGGAGCAGCTGTTTAGCAACCTGCCACTGTAATGTTGGTGCGAATGTATTATGTGGTGAACCTCTGGTGAACGATGAGTAATGTCTCTATGCACTTTGTTGATGAAAATAATTATTGTTTTTAATGCACCAATGAACATGAACGATGCTTTTATACATTTAAAAAAGAACTGAAACATGAATACTACTACGAATGCACTTTAGATTATGCACTAAGAATGCTCGATGCACTTCAGATGCCATCGTGCCACTTGCAACCTGTAACAACAGGGACAACGATGGAAATAAGTCCTGTGGACTTTTCGTTTTATCCCTGACAAGGCAAATACTAATGTTGATCTGTCAATGTTGTTATGTTTGTTGTCAATAAAATAAAATAAAATCACTGAATGTATCTGTGGTTTTGTGACGTAACAAACAACCCTTGTCAGGAACAATACAGTGCTTGAAACTGTAAACCCTGCATATAAGTCACCATATTCAACATCAGGCTTCCAGCGCAGCTCCCATGCTGCACTGCAGCTCCCATGATGCACCGCATGTGAGTGAGAACATGTCTAGTTTCTCTGTGTTTACCTAGAGTGTTATACGCGTAGACAGACCGCGTCGATGACTAACTTCCCTTGTAGACAGACTAGAGGCCAGCTCAGACTCTCCGTTAATTTAAGATGACCCCCTGTCGCCCCCATCCACGTCACCATCGCCCTGAATGCACATCAGTGCGGCTAGTGAAGCTCTTGCAACTAAAGCTGTATTGTCCACAAATAATTGGCCTCTTTTAATTATTCAAATTCATCATTAGGTTTCAGGAGCTGTTCTCAGACACTGCAGTTGCCCTGAATGTGAGTTAGAGCCATTGAACTATATGGTTAGAGCCAGGGGCGTAGCAAGGCATTCTGGGCCCTGTGCGCACTGCACAGTGAGCGTCTCGGGGCCCCCATCCCTGACTCCTACGCCCACACCTTCAGACAATCCAACAAACTCATCGACTTAACGATTATACAGGCACATCCTAAAACAAACCTTTTAGCCCAGACTCTCTGAGGGCCCCTCCTCCAGCTTGGGGGCCCTGGGTAGTCAGTTCCACTACATTCCCCCCACTTCTACGCCCCTGGTTAGCGCATGTCTAGTTTCTCAGCGTGTGCCTAGAATGTTATACGTGCAGACAGATCGATGACCAGCCTCCCCTGTGGTCCAGCTCAAGCTCTGTTCTCTGATTTAAGAAAGACCCCCTGTAACCTTCCCGTCTCACCATCCTCTGAAGGCATCAGTGTTGGTGATTCACTCTGCTTCACTCACGTGCACTCTGCACGTTTGACCCACATTACCCTGCCCCCCCTCCCGTCCCCCATCCCCCCCACCAAAGTGCTAGAGAGAATACGTCTGCTGCTCTGTGTATGAATAACCATCTGCAGACTCTCCTCTCTGTGTTTCCCAGAGTAGAGGAAGGCTCATGTTTCTGCTCATTATGTCAGCTTGCTGTGTGTGTGTGTGTGTGTGTGTGTGTGTGTGTGTGTGTGTGTGTGTGTGTGTGTGTGTGTGTGTGTGTGTGCGTGCGTGCGTGTGTGTGTGTGTGTGTACGCATGATATTGACATGCAGCGTCCGTCCTTTTGTAAAACCTTGCTGATGCGAAGGTCTCCGATGACACGAGGAGGATGGATTACAATATAGCAGTTCACTCACGAAATCCAATCTTTGACAACGAGTTATTAAAAATGTTGAACTGGACAAACAATTTGTGTTTTGAGATGACTCTGCCAAATGAAACGTTATGTCTTTGAACCTCGGGGGCCGGTGGACGGCTGAGCTCAACGTGAACTGGACCCTCCGCCTCTCGCTCTCTTCCTTCCTCTCTCCCTCTCCACCTGACGAGTAGAAAGGTTCACCAAAGGCAGTGTAAAGGTCATCTGGCACGTGAGGCTGTGTGTGTGTGTGTGTGCGTGTGCGTGTGTGTGTGTGTGTGTGTGTGTGTGTGTGTGTGTGTGTTCCCTTACTTCTGTCACGTTGAGTCGTGGTCTTTCACATCCTGGTTACAGCATCTTGCGTAGAGTCCATTGAATTGACCATGTGCATGTACAGTATGTACAGTATTTTAATAGATATAGAGGGCTTTTTTTATTAGAGAATCGTGGTCATCTAATTTTGGTACACTATAAGATGGCTTGCCAAGAATTTTGATAATGGCAAAACAGGACTCCCTAAAAGCCAGGTATCTCATGTTAAGCCCACCCCTTACCTTAACCTCATTGGACCTCACACACGGCTCTTTAGATGTGATAACACATCAACTTCCTGAGTCTCATCAAGGAAACTATAAAAGAAGGAAGGGTCACCACGTCAGAATACCAGCATTCTATTGAAGCCTATAGGAGGTGCATGGGGAAGCAAAATATACAAGCTATCTGAGGAACAACCAATATATCAAACAGTAGTTAACAATGCAACAAATTGCAGATGATTCTGACATCCAAGGTAATAACCTGTATAAGTTACTTTAAATGACATGACAGGTCATAAATGAAGAGATAGCGATCCCATTCAACTCAATATCAGCCGATGTGATGATCCTTCCTTCTTTTATAGTTTCCTAGAGTAGAAACTAGAGTTTCCTCATGCACCAAACCAATTTCCATGACAACATAATAAAATATTATATGGCAGCCATCTTTTGGAGTATCAGCCAAATGACCATTCATGGTTCGGATGGTAATTATATCAATGCAAATTGAGTGTATGTGTGGCCTTGGCTCTCGGTCATTCTGGCCGTCCTCTCTCTTACAATACGCTGAGTTACAGTCTTCCTCTTCCTGGTCACAGCGTTCTTCCTGGGGTCCATTAATTGGCAGTATGTATGCGTCCGTCCAGGGCCTTGACCTTCACTCACTCATGCCCATTTAGAGTGTACAGTGCGCAGAGTTCTCCTATCAAATACTGACCTGTCGGTTGCCATTAGCGATGAGTCTTTGGCTGGACATCTGCCCCCTAGACGGGGCTTGTATAGTAAAACTCCTGTTTTCTCAGTGTGCCTCACTGGCTGCTTTCCGTGGCGACGACAGGAAGGCATTTGGAAGCGAGCAGAGGGCAGAGTTACGTAATGCACCTCTGAGATGTGGCCCAAAGGGAACGCTGAGGGGTTTAATGTTGTTTGGCATCGTCTGTGTGGCTGAACAACTGCCCTGTGGGGGACAGAGACATTTATTTATCACCACAGTACGTTGGTAATAAATGGCTCTGGAGATGAGGAGGACAGGGAGAGAGAATGAGGGGGAGAGGGAGAGAGAGAGGAGAGAGAGAGAGAGAGAGAGAGAGAGAGAGAGAGAGAGAGAGAGAGAGAGAGAGAGAGAGAGAGAGAGAGAGAGAGAGAGAGAGAGAGAGAGAGGTCCCTCTTACTTAGCAGTTGAGGCTTTTCAGCAGGGGCCAGAACAGGGTGTCGAAAAGAACAGTCGATTTTCACATTGAAATCGATGTTTCAAATGATTATTCTATCTGTCATGCACCTCCAAGCTTAATCTGTGCATCTAAACAATTAATTAAATCTAAAAAGAAAAAACAGACAGATGAACATTTACATTTAACCCTTAAGCTTACCCTGTAGGAGTGCTGAACAAACGGACTGCCAGACGGTTGTTAGATGCAATACACGTGAAGTGCCATGTTTACTTCCCACTTCCTTAATACAAACTAATACGTCATCACGTCAACCCGTGTGACTACATAACGTCAATGCCCTCTAACCACACCCTGTGCATAACATTGAACATGGATGTGACAGAATATGAATGTGAATTCTATTGTCCATTATTGTCCCGCACATGCGCCCCCCCAGAATTCACAAGAACTGGCAGCATGAGCCATTGAGGACCCCGTAAAATCCTGCCGAAACGGCTTCGGGTGTCCAGAGTCTGTGTAGCGACGGGACCAGTGACCACCAGAGGGTGGCCTGAAGACTTAACGGCCAGGGGGAAACCCTGTGTCATGGTGGAACCCGTAGACCCCGGAGGGTGGTCTGAGGTTTTGATGGCCGGAGGGCGGCTGCTGAGCTACAGGAACCGGACGGTCCAGGTCCACATGAGCTGGTTTCAGACGGTCCACTGAAATGTGGTCCGGTTTCCCTCCTATTTCGACTACAAATGACTTGTCCCCTGTTTCCAGAACACGAAAAGGCCCCTCATATGGTGGCCGTACTGGCGACCGATGGGCATCATGGTGGACAAAGACGTACTTTGCTGTATGGAGATCAAGTGGAATATTAGCCTGGGGCACAATGTGCTGTGACGTAGGCACCGGCCTAAATACCTTGGCATTGTCCAGAAAAACAGACCGTTGGTGGCCAGCAGACCAAGGCATTGTGGTGTTGGGTATGAAATCCCCGGGGACTCCCAATGGCTGCCCATAAACCAGTTCGGCTGAGGAGGACTGAAGATCTTCCTTAGGGGCTGATCGGAGGCCCAGCATGACCCACGGAAGTCTGTCAACCCACCCATTGTCCCGGAGACTGGCCCTGAATGCGGCCTTCATTGACCTATGAAACCTCTCGCACAGTCCATTGGCTTGAGGGTGATAAGCCGTTGTACGGTGCAGCTTTACCCCGAGACCCTGGGCCACAGCATTCCAGAGCTCCGATGTGAACTGAGGCCCCTGGTCGAAGGTTATGTCCGATGGAGCACCAAAACAGGCAACCCAGGTGCCGATGAATGCTCGTGCAATGTCGGCAGATGTAGTTGAAGATAGTGGAACGGCCTCTGGCCAACGAGTCGTCCTGTCAATTATGGTAAGGAGGTGGGTGCAACCGTGTGATGGCGGCAGTGGCCCAACCAAGTCTATGTGCACATGATCAAACCGCCTTTCAGGCACATTGAAAGGGGTTAGTGGGGCCTTGGTGTGGCGGTGTACCTTGGCCCGTTGACACTCCAGACAAGCATTAGCCCAATCTCGAACATCCTTTTTAAGACCGTGCCAGACGAACTTGGCTGCCACCAACTGCTGAGATGGTTTCCTGCCCGGGTGAGAAAGGCAGTGAAGGGCGTCGAAAACCCGCCTCCTCCAAGCGGCAGGGACAACAGGGCGAGGCTGCCCAAGTGAGATGTCACACAGGAGCGTAGAACCAGTGTCATTAAAAGAGATGTCCACCAACTGAAGACCTGTATCGGTGGTCCTACATGCCTGGACGTCCTTGTCGGAAAGCTGATCAGCTGCCATCTGTGCATAATCAATCCCGAGGTGGACCGTACTGATGATAGCACGAGAGAGGCAGTCTGCGACAGGGTTGTTCTTCCCGGCAACATGTTGGATGTCCGTTGTAAACTCCGAGATGGAGGACAACTGGCGTTGCTGGCGAGCGGACCATGGCTCTGAGACCTTGGCCATAGCAAAGGTCAACGGTTTGTGATCGACAAATGCTGTGAATGGTCGGCCCTCCAACAGGAAATGGAAATGCCGTACCGCCAGATAGAGGCTGAGGAGCTCCCGGTCGAAGGTGCTGTAATTGCGCTCACTGGCTCTGAGCTGCCGACTAAAAAAGGTGAGGGGTTGCCAGTGACCATCGACTAGCTGCTCATACACTGCCCCAACAGCATAATCCGATGCGTCGGTTGTGAGAGAGATCTGTGTCTAGTTTGGTGTTATTGATTCTGTGTTTTGGCCTGGCCCTGCCAGGTGTTGATCGTTGTAATTAGTGTTGGTATTTAAGTGTGGGTTTGTCATCACTTCCTCGTGGCGTCATTGTCTCCAGTACCCTCCTTGTTACCCTCACTTACCTCCGTGTTCCCTTGCCCGTCGTTCCTCTCCCGTTCCTTGCTTCATGTTATTGAGTGTTGTAAGTAGTTTTTGTATTCCGTTTAGTTCATGTATTCCGTTTTCGTTCCTCTTTGTTTTCCCGTGTCCTTCAGTGTTGTTTTGTATTAGAGCAAGCTCGGCTGAGCCATTGTATGTTCCGTTTTGTATCGTTTCGTCGTCCAAGTAAAGCCTATATATATTCCACGTTACCCTGCCGTCTCTGCCTCCTCTCTTCCCGGTCTGCATATTGGGTTCTCCTCTCCTAATCCTAACAAAAAAGTGTGCGGAGGTGAACCATGTGTTCAGCCCTGGAGGAGCTGGCGATGAGGATGTCATCTAAATAAGTGAACAGGAAAGGCAGGTCCCTTAACACACTGTCCATGAGGCGCTGAAATGCTTGGGCAGCGTTCTTGAGACCAAAAGGACCCCGTAAAATCCTGCCGAAACGGCTTCGGTGTCCAGAGTCTGTGTAGCGACGGGACCTGTGACCACCAGAGGGTGGCCTGAGGACTTAACGGCCAGGGGGAAACCCTGTGTCATGGTGGAACCCATAGAACTCAAACTCAAAGAGCCCAAAAGGGGTGATTACCACGGTCTTGGAAATGTCCTGTGACTGCACCGGCACCAGGTCAACTTTAGAAAATATGACCTTCCCCGCGAGGCGAGATGAAAGTCCTGAATGTGTGGTATAGGATAGCGGTCAGGGGTCGTAGCATCATTCAGGCGGCGATAATCACCACACAGGCGCCAACCTCCGGCGGGCTTTGGCACCATATGGAGTGGCGAGGCCCAGGGGCTATTGGACCGGCGCACGATGCCGAGGCACTCCATCGCCTCAAACTCCGCCTTAGCAATAGCCAGTTTACCTGGATCCAGGCGCCGTGCACGGGCATGTACTGGCGGGCCTGTAGTCGGTATATAATGTTCCACACCATGCTTAGCTGTAGCTGTTGAAAAGGTTGGCATGGTAAGAACTGGGAACTCAGCCAACATACTTGAGAACTCAGAGGCAGTGAGGGTACTGGACAGCCTTGAGGAGCTAGAACCACTGAGTTCACATGGGAATGAGTTAAAAGTCTCTGCGCTGACCAAGCGCCGGTTTTTAATGTCCACCAGCAGCCCATGGGCACACAAAAAATCTGCACCTAACAATGGGTTAGACACCTCAGCGGTAACAAATATCCATGAGAAATGCTGTCCCTCCAAACACAATGTCACATGCCGTTCACCATAGGTCCGTATGGGACTGCCGTTGGCCGCCTCTAGTGGTGAACCCCGTACACAGTGGCCCCAGTGTCGCACAAAAAACGCAGACCCCAGAAAGTGTGTCTCTAATAAATAATAAACTGCCTTCATGGCCAACACTCATGGCAGCTAGCGGGTGCTGGCCCTCTCGTTTCCCGACACCTTGGCATGGGGGTAGTTACATGGGGGTAGGCATCTTCTAACTTCTTCATCAGCAAAGTCTCTGCCCTTAGATCTCTCTCCCCCTTGCCCCCCTTGCACCCCCCCCACCCCCCCTCCTCCCCCCCCCCCACCCACTGCCTGCTGTTTTTGACCAGTTTTCCCTGGTCTCCCTCTCCTCCCTTTCCGATGCCATTAAACACCTGCGACCAACAAATTGCCCCTCAGACGCACTCCCCTCGCGCATCCTAAAGGAAGTACCTGACCCTGTCCTCCTCACATTATTACCCCTACTAAACGCCTGCCTCAGCACTGGATGTGTCCCGGCTGCCTTCAAGCATGCTGTGGTCCAGCCCCGGATAAAGAAGCCCAACCTCGATCCCTCTGTCTTCGCCAATTTTAGACCCATCTCACAACTACCATTTTTATCAAAAATCCTGGAGCGCATAGTCTACATACAGCTACAATCATTCATTGAACACAACAACATCCATGATAAATTCCAATCTGGCTTTAAACCACGACACAGCACTGAAACGGCCCTCCTCTGTGTCTTAAACTACCTGATTTCAGCTGCTGATGCAGGAAACTCATCCCTACTACTACTCCTTGACCTCTCAGCCACCTTTGATACGGTAGATCACCACATCCTTTTAGCTCGCCTCGAGCATTACGTAGGCCTTAGGGGCCCCGTCTTAGACTGGTTCCGGTCCTACCTGAGTAATAGGACCTTCTCTGTCCAACTCGGTGACCTCACTTCCTCTGTGGCCCCCCTCACCTGCGGGGTGCCCCAAAGCTCGATATTGGGTCCCACTCTCTTCCTCCTATATATACTCCCCCTAGGCCAGATCTTGGCAAAACACAATATCTCATTCCATTGCTTCGCCGATGACGTTTACCTCCCCTTAAAGCCCACCCAAGGGAAGACGTCAATAGAACCACTGCTTGACTGCCTGGCAGAAATCTCCCTCACATTGAACGAAGGGAAAACCGAGGTCATTGTTTTTAATAGTGCCCCCCCGGCCCCCCTCATTGACGCACTTGGTCCCCTGGGTCCAAACCGCTCCACCTCTATCAGGAACCTCTGGGTCATCTTCGACAGCAATTTAAATTCGACAAACAGGTCAGCGCCGTAGTTAAAAACAGTTTTTACCACCTTAGACTCCTGGCAAAGACAAAGGCATACCTCTCACCACTTTGTCACCACTCGCCTCGACTACTGCAATGCTCTGTACACGGGCATCGACAAATCCCTCCTACAACTGGTGCAGAACGCAGCCGCGCGCCTCCTCACCAAAACAAGAAAACACGAACACATCAGCCCAGTTTTGGCCTCGCTCCACTGGCTGCCTGTTAGCTTTAGGATCGATTTTAAATTAGCCCTAAATGTTTTTAAATCATTAAATGGCACGGCTCCTCCCTATCTGTCCGAGCTCTTGCACCGCCACACCCCCCACCGATCCCTCAGATCAGCTGACCAGCTGCTATTGGTGGTGCCCAGAACCAGGCTCAAGACTAGGGGAGACAGAGCTTTCTCCACCGCAGCACCTAGATTGTGGAACAGCCTCCCCCTCAGTGTACGGACCGCCCAGACCGTGCAGGCTTTTAAATCACTCTTGAAAACCTACCTGTTCTCCTTGGCCTTCCCCCCTACTTAATCACCACTAGACCCCTGGCCCTTCTATCCTCTTTGTTTTACTGTGTCCTACCAGTTTTTATTGCTTTCATTGCTTTATTATGTTTTTAATCTTATATCTTGCACCATATTGTTTTGTTGCTTTCATTGCTTTACTATGTTTTTAATCTTATACCTTGCATCACATTATTTTGTTTTTATCAACTTGCTTGTGAAGCACTTTGGTGCCAGCTGCCGCTGCCTGGAAATGTGCTATATAAATAAAACTGACTTGACTTGACTTTAGAGCCAAACTGTGCATGGTAGAAACACATACCTGTGGGCTTTTGTCTCTGGGCAGGGGCGGGGGCTCTGGACAGGGCAGCAGCAACAGCAGGGGTCGGAGAGTCATCCACCTGGTACACAATATTATTAGCCACCTGACACTGTTGTGTAGCAGAGAAAAACGTATCAGCCTCTTCAGCCAATGCACGATAGTCTGTAATGGGAGAGTTAGCCAAAGCCGACCGCACTTGCCATGGTAGCTGCTGTAGGAATAGCTCCTTAAAGATAAAACAGGGCTTGTGGTTGCCTGGTAGTAGAGCCAACATTCGATCCATTAGCTCCGATGGTTTAGCATCGCCCAGGCCCGGCAAAGACAGTAGCTGACGTGCACACTCAGACTCCGTCTGACCAAAAGTTTCTAGCAGAACGTCTTTCAGTGTGTCGTACTTACTTCCATCCTCTGGAGGATTCCCAAGCAGATGTGCTACTCTGGATGCGGTAGCACCGCAGAGCGCCGATACCACGTAATAATACTTTGTATCATCCTCCGTGATCCTCCGTATAGCGAACTGCGCCTCCGTTTGCGCGAACCAAACAGCAGCCTGCTGCTCCCAGAACTCCGGTAGCTTCATTGCTACAGCATTAACACTCATGTTTGCTTGTTAAAAAAATTTAATCCAGTCTTTGGAAGCATCCAAAAACGATAGTCAGAGTCACCAATGTAGGAGTGCAGAACAAACAGACGGTTGTTAGATGCAATACACGTGAAGTGCCATGTTTACTTCCCACTTCCTTAATACAAACTAATACGTCATCACGTCAACCTGTGTGACCACATAACGTCAATGCCCTCTAACCACACCCTGTGCATAACATTGAACATGGATGTGACAGAATATGAATGTGAATTCTATTGTCCATTATTGTCCCCCACAACCCCCCATTTTGCAGAAAACTAAAGCAATTTGCATACCTTTTTTGCAAAGCTTAGCTTTATACTTTATACTTATAGCACATGCATGAGTCGGGTCTCTTTTGAAAGGTAACATCCTGGAGTTGCTAAGTCAATAAAGAAAAATCACTTTGAGTGCTAATGTATTAGAGAAACAGAGGTTTGAACACACTGAAATCAGATATTTTTCCTTACTTTTTTGTTGACTTGTTGCCAGATTCCTGTTTTTAAGTTCCAGCATAGAGGTATGAGCTGGAACTCACCACAGTTCCATAGCCTGAAGTCTTATGTAGTACAGGTCAAAACTTCATAAAAATCCATTAAAAGATTTGTGCTTGAGAAAGATTTTTGTAAACTATGTACCGGAAAAATACAGCGTGAAAATCCAAAATGGCGATCCACTTCCATTCATTCTGAATTCATTCTGACAACAACGGACGTCTTCGTCAACTTTCACCATCTTCCCCCACTCTCACCCGCTCGCCTGCAGTTTCTTTCAGAGCGGACGTTCGTTGGCTACAATGGTGATCAATCATTTTCGCCACCAGCGGTTATTGGTCAGTTCTAGACCGTTCTAGATCAGAAGTGGGCATTTGACGGAGCAGCTTTTTGGATGAAGCTCACTTGATATATCGTCATGTAACTTGGGACCCGAAGCACACAGCTGGTTGAGTGTGGTGGAGATCGAAAGGGGCAAATTCAACTTTCAAATGGTGTGTTGGATGATCCTCGAAAAATGTAGCTTCGACCCAGTAGACAAGCACAAAATGCTGCCATGTGCGAGCGAGTGCAAAATGTACTGTATGAGACCCACCGAACGTTACGTTTACTTGTGTTTCATTAAAGCGTGCACTTTAGAGCATTTTTTTTTTTTTTTTATAATTTTATTTTCATTTTCAACCAGCATGGATACATACAGGATATGGTCAGTGTCAAAATATAGAATCATCCATTTTGGTTCTTTCCCCCCCCCCCCACCCCCACTCCCTCCCACTAGTTCCCTCCCACCACTTTAGAGCATTTCTGAACAATCTTCATGCTTTTGTATTTCCGCCAGACTAGAGACTTTGGAACATTTAACCGCCACCAATGAAACGTTTCAAAGCATCGATGCAGTCATTTCTAATCTATAGTTTTTTGTAATAAATGTATTCTATTCAGTCGATGAATCATGACACCCCTAATTAACAATTGACATGTACTTTTAAATTATACATGGGATTTATAATGGGTTTTATGGTCCTTAGGGTCATAAGGTGATAATACTTCTCTGGAAGTGTTGGAGTGGAGGTTGTCGGAGGTAGCCACCGCAGTGAGGTTGTTACATGAGTGGAGGGTCTCGTTCTTCTTGAAGAGGGCAGTTGTACGGTGAATGAGAGGGGCACTTGTCAGGGCTCTGGTACCGCAGACTGGGAGATAGTAAAAGAGAGAGCTTTGCTCAGCCAAGCAGGCATACTCTCTGCGGCTCGTCAAAAAATAAAATTATCCATTCACTCTCAAATTAGCCGTCTGCATTAGCCACCTTCAAAGGAAGCCCCTCTCAACCTAATCCACTCAGACTAAACACATGCACTCTGTCTGCATCAGGAAAGCCAGTGCAGCAGTTAATTGCAGCGTTGTCGAGATAAGCTTGGTCCCATACGCCAAAGCCGATTACCAAGTTTCAAGTTTCAAGTTTCTTTAATAGTTGTCATACAGAAGTACAGAATACTTTTATACAAAATGCTTCTTACTGTTACGCTCCAGAGACTGTGCTAGACAAGATAAGTATGAAATAAAATAGTATAGCATGTAAATTAGAAGTAAAAAAATTAGGTCACAGTGTTCAGTATAGACATATGTACAATGTTCGATGCAGAATAGAAGTAACTGAGTTACCATATAATATACAATATACTATGCAGTGTACTAATATACAATACTATATAGTGCAAAGCAGAAATGGGATGAGGTACAATTTACAGTAAGGTGTACGAGTTGTAGTGCAAATCCTTTATCAATAAATATAAAGTGTGTTTAGGTGATCTAAAGTGTGGAGAGTGGGTGCTGCAGTGTGTTGTTTGTTTAAAGTGAATGTGTGCGTGTGGATGTGTGTGCTGTGTGCATTTGATGGTTGTTGTATAGTGTTTATTGTTCGTTGAGCAGCCTGATGGCCTGGGGATAGAAGCTTCTTCTGAGTCTTTCTGTGCTCGCCTTGAGACTCCGGTATCGCTTGCCTGACCGCAGCAGTTCAAAGAAGCAGTTGTTCAGGTGGCTGGAGTCCTTGATGATTCTCTTAGCCTTACCCCTGCACCGCTTGTTGTAAATGTTCTGGAGGGTGGGGAGCCCCCCTCCAATTGTGCGTTCGGTTGAACGTGTCACTCTTTGTAGTCTGCTTCGGTCTTGTGCAGTGCTATTCCCAAACCAGGAGGTGATGTTGCCAGTCAGGATGCTCTCTATTGTACATGAGTAGAAGTTCTTAAGGATCTTCTGACTGACTTGGAACTTCCTTAGGCGCCTGAGGAAGTAGAGGCGTTGTCGTGCCTTCTTCACAACACTGTCAATGTGTGTGGTCCATGTCAAGTCCTCGGATATGTGGGCTCCGAGGTACTTAAAACTGTTCACGCTCTCAATCGATGCTGAGGGGGCTGTAGTCCTTGACCCCCGACCTCCTGAAGTCCACAATCATCTCCTTTGTTTTGCTGACGTTCAGGGAGAGGCTGTTCTCCTGGCACCATCCCGCCAGGACCTTGACCTCTTCCAGGTAGGCCCTCTCGTCGTTTGCAGAGATCAGGCCCACCACTACTGTGTCGTCAGCAAATTTGATGATTGTGTTGTTACTCCACTGAGCCACACAGTCGTGTGTGTACAGGAAGTAGAGGAGGGGACTCAGAACACAGCCCTGGGGGGCCCCTATGTTGAGGGTGATGGATGAGGAGGTGCAGTTGCCTGCTCTCACCACCTGGGGTCTGCCCGTCAGGAAGTCCAAGACCCACTGGCAGAGGTCATAGTTCAAGCCCAGGTCCCTGAGCTTGGCTATGAGTTTGGAGGGGACTATGGTATTGAATGCCGAGCTGTAGTCGATGAATAGCATTCTCACATAGTTCCCCTTCCTCTTGTCCAGGTGTGATGCTGCTGTGTGCAGCACATGGGCTATGGCGTCCTCCTACTAGCTTCTCAAAGCACTTCATGGCTATGGAGGTGAGAGCTACAGGGCGGTAGTCGTTGAGGCAAGCAGGCTTGGATTTTTTAGGTACATGGATGATAGTGGACTTCTTCAGGCAGGTGGGGATGACAGCCTGTTCTAAGGACAGGTTAAATATGTCAGTGAATACCGGGGCCAGTTGGTCGGCACAGACTTTTAGGACGCGGCCGGGGATGCCGTCCGGTCCTGCTGCCTTCCTGATATTCACTTTTTTAAAGGTCCGCCTCACCTCATGCTCTGTTACCCTGAACACTGAATCTCCATCAGCAGACCCCCCCCCCCCCCCCCATTGCCGTGGCTTGTAGGCTGGTGTTGTTATTACCAGCCTCAAACCTCGCATAGAAAGTATTGAGATCATTTGCTAAGGAGATGTCACTGTTCAGTTTGAGGGAGGTGCCTTTGTAGTCTGTCATCATTTTGAGGCCCTGCCACATAGCTCTGGAGTCAGCCTGTTCAAACTGGAGTTCAATTTTATCCCTGTACCTAACTGTTCCCTCGAAAATATACACATGAAATATGCCAGCTTGTCATTCACATATGCTGAGTGTGGGTAATTTTGCATATTTGAAGATTGTTATATATCCCATCAGCTATGATATTATGCAAATACTATACCCAGACTAACACAGGCCATACATTCTTTGAATGAGTGTAACTTTCTACCTAGCAAAAAAAAATTGCTAGCACTTCACATTACGGTACCCAAATTACATGATAAACTGAAATTACCTAGTCATTTGGCTGGCTAGAGTATCGCTGCCCCCTCTTAGACAACAAACATCTAGAGCAGGGGTAGGCAACCCTAGGCATGCGTGCCTGCATACGCACGCAGTGGCATTTGCATAGGCACAGGGGGCAGCATAAAAAAAAATAGAAATCATTTTTTTTTTTTTTTTTTTTTTACTACTATAGTGAAATATTTTGCACTGTTGTCGCATTTATCTTGTTGAAATCCTCCCACAGGTTCTTTTTACTACCACATATTTAATTGAGACCCTTTATTTGTTTATTATTTCAATTTAGCTGGAAATACATTGCTACATCATTCAGTAACATTTGCAGAGCCTTTTAACAAAAACATTATTACGGTCACCATTGTGACCAGTGGGATTAATCAACAAATTTGATTATTTATTTTTCTATTTCATTGAACATTGCACATGTTAAAAGCAATTTTTTTACTCAAAATGTGAGTATTACCAAGTCAACTTGTGTTCTTAAAACAATGACAATAAACATAGTTTTATTAGGTTGAAATAATGTGGTTGTGTACTTATTTTTCTGTTAACTTATTATGGATTGAAAACTGAAAACCTTAATGCACAGTAACTGAACTCAATATTTGTAAGTTCTGGTAACTTATTATTATTTATTTTTTTACAGTGTAGTCTTGCGATCAATCAAAACTTATTTACACGATATACCTCACATTCACCCCCCATTCACATCCTGGTGTTCTCCTGGTGTTCTCCATTAGGCCTGTAGGTGGAGCTATGACAGCACACGTACAGTACACAGTACAGTACACCGATGGTGTGTGATGTGTCCAAAAATGAATGGGCAAATGTGAGTGAAATGGTCACACTGTATGCAGCTGTTTGTCTGCATTGCACCCCCCCCCCCAACTCAGATTTAGGGTTGATACAACCATCATAATAATATTGTTAATAATAACAATAACAACTAGACAATTCCGCGCGGGGGAAATTGTGAAAGTGTGGGTGACGCCTGTGCACCGCCGGCCAACGGGGGAGAGGGTCTCTCGCGAGTCTCTATGACAAACGCTTCAAAGGATACAAAAAAGGGGCGCGGCCTAAGGATCGGGGGAGTGGTCAACATAGACCAATCAAAGAGGATATCCCTACTGAGTGCAATGACACAACCCGCAACACTATTACACTATTACACAATATTACACTATTACACACTATTACACACTATTACACACTATTACACACTATTACACTATTACACTATTACACACTATTACACACTATTACACTATTACACACTATTACAATATTACACTATTACACACTATTACACTATTACACACTATTACACTATTACACACTATTACACACTATTACACTATTACACTATTACACTATTACACAATATTACACTATTACACACTATTACACTATTACACACTATTACACTATTACACTATTACACAATATTACACTATTACACACTATTACACTATTACACACTATTACACTATTACACACTATTACACTATTACACTATTACACACTATTACACTATTACACTATTACACACTATTACACTATTACACACTATTACACTATTACACACTATTACACTATTACACACTATTACACTATTACACACTATTACACTATTACACACTATTACACTATTACACACTATTACACTATTACACTATTACACTATTACACACTATTACACTATTACACACTATTACACTATTACACACTATTACACTATTACACACTATTACACTATTACACTATTACACACTATTACACACTATTACACTATTACACACTATTACACTATTACACTATTACACACTATTACACTATTACACTATTACACACTATTACACTTTTACACACTATTACAATATTACACACTATTACACTATTACACTATTACACACTATTACACTATTACACACTATTACACTATTACACACTATTACATACTATTACACTATTACACACTATTACACTATTACACACTATTACACTATTACACTATTACACTATTACACTATTACACAATATTACACTATTACACACTATTACACTATTACACTATTACACTATTACACACTATTACACTATTACACACTATTACACACTATTACACTATTACACACTATTACACTATTACACTATTACACTATTACACACTATTACACTATTACACACTATTACACTATTACACACTATTACACGCTATTACACTATTACACACTATTACACTATTACACACTATTACACTATTACACACTATTACACACTATTACACACTATTACACTATTACACTATTACACACTATTACACTATTACACACTATTACACTATTACACACTATTACACACTATTACACTATTACACTATTACACACTATTACACTATTACACTATTACACTATTACACAATATTACACTATTACACACTATTACACTATTACACTATTACACTATTACACAATATTACACTATTACACACTATTACACTATTACACACTATTACACTATTACACACTATTACACTATTACACTATTACACACTATTACACTATTACACACTATTACACTATTACACTATTACACACTATTACACTATTACACACTATTACACTATTACACTATTACACACTATTACACTATTACACACTATTACACTATTACACACTATTACACTATTACACACTATTACACTATTACACACTATTACACTATTACACTATTACACACTATTACACTATTACACACTATTACACTATTACACACTATTACACTATTACACACTATTACACTATTACACTATTACACACTATTACACTATTACACACTATTACACTATTACACTATTACACACTATTACACTATTACACACTATTACACTATTACACACTATTACACTATTACACACTATTACACTATTACACACTATTACACTATTACACTATTACACACTATTACACTATTACACTATTACACACTATTACACTATTACACACTATTACACTATTACACTATTACACACTATTACACTATTACACACTATTACACACTATTACACTATTACACACTATTACACTATTACACTATTACACACTATTACACTATTACACACTATTACACTATTACACAATATTACACTATTACACACTATTACACTATTACACTATTACACACTATTACACTATTACACACTATTACACTATTACACTATTACACACTATTACACTATTACACTATTACACACTATTACACTATTACACTATTACACACTATTACACTATTACACTATTACACACTATTACACACTATTACACTATTACACACTATTACACTATTACACTATTACACACTATTACACTATTACACACTATTACACTATTACACAATATTACACTATTACACACTATTACACTATTACACACTATTACACACTATTACACTATTACACTATTACACACTATTACACTATTACACTATTACACACTATTACACTATTACACACTATTACACCGAGTACAATGGCACAATCCGCAAGTCTCTACGACAAACGGTTCAAGAGATACACTGAGGGGGTGTGGCCTAAGGGGGCGTGGTCTAAGGATCGGGGGAGTGGTCAACATCGACCAATGAAAGGTGGTCAACATCGACCAATGGCACAATCCCCAAGTCTCTACGACAAACGGTTCAAGAGTTACACTGAGGGGGTGTGGCCTAAGGGGGCGTGGTCTAAGGATCGGGGGAGTGGTCAACATCGACCAATGAAAGGTGGTCAACAGGGGGAGTGGTCAACATCGACCAATGAAAGGTGGTCAACATCGACCAATGGCACAATCCGCAAGTCTCTACGACAAACGGTTCAAGAGATACACTGAGGGGGTGTGGCCTAAGGGGGCGTGGTCTAAGGATCGGGGGAGTGGTCAACATCGACCAATGAAAGGTGGTCAACATGGACCAATGAAAAATGAAAGAGGATATCCCTACTGAGTACAACGACACAACCCACAAGACAGAGGGCGCTGTCCAACAATTCAGTAGTGCAACACAGTGATGGCCAATGATGGGTTAAGTGGATGATGTCATTGGCAGGTCAGCTCAGCCATGAGCCCTGAGCCTCACAGCTGTTAAGCCTGAACCAATCAGCCATGAGCACAATGACTTGCATATTCTGAAATTTCTTTACATGACTGCATTGTCACGTTGATTAAAAGAAAACTATAAGAGATGAAGCGTTGTGACTCGCACAAGAGCACTACAACGAGTAGGCGAAGGGTTGTGCGCGAGATTGTGGCATTCGTGCGATATTGTGGCACTCCTTCGGCGATCGGAACAGAAGGCTAAAAAAAAATGGATTTCTAGAGGGCGATTGCATGGTGGTCAATGGGGAGGAGAACCTTCAAACAAATGGTCGTCAGTTGAGATAGAAATGTCCAATTCCATTTATTTTTCTTTTGTGAGCGGGATGACAGCCGTGTCATCGTTTTGATGTGTTTGTTTTATTTCTACGTCCAAAATTGAGATCACACTCGCAATTCACCCAAGGTAGGGGGAAAAAGATTATTTCAGCTGCTACACTCTAAAATGCAATGCATTCCCAATGGGACCGAAATTTTACCGTTTAAAGTCGATTCGTAGCCAGACGGTGCGGTGAAACTTTTACGGGTTCGAAGACCGCAGTTGCCATAGGCAAGCCGCTCGTTTTGATACCTTTCACGTGTATGGTGCGCGAACGCTTACGTGTTGCAAAGTGTTTGAAACTCTAAGCCGTGTCATCGTTTTGATGTGTTTGTTTTATTTCTACGTCCAAAATTGAGATCACACTCGCAATTCACCCAAGGTAGGGGGAAAAAGATTATTTCAGCTGCTACACTCTAAAATGCAATGCATTCCCAATGGGACCGAAATTTTACCGTTTAAAGTCGATTCGTAGCCAGACGGTGCGGTGAAACTTTTACGGGTTCGAAGACCGCAGTTGCCATAGGCAAGCCGCTCGTTTTGATACCTTTCACGTGTATGGTGCGCGAACGCTTACGTGTTGCAAAGTGTTTGAAACTCTAAATTGCACTGTATTTCCAAAATTTTACCGTTTAAAGTCGATTCGTAGCCAGACGGTGCGGTGAAACTTTACGAGTTCGAATAGCACATCGAGTTGGAGCAAGCCGGTCGTTTTGATACCTTTCACGTGTATGGGGCGCGAACGCTCTGGCACGAGTGTGTTGTCAAAATCGGTGGAATAAAGAAAGAAAGAAAAAGAGTATGGATATGTATAGTGTGGGTTGCAACCTGGCTTCGCCAGGTCACCCACACTAATAATGATGTAATAATGTAAAAATTATCATTAAAAAGACCTGATTATGAGAAAAAAAAATTACGATGCATGGAATATTGTTGAGGCACACTAGTTACAACTATATTTCAAACAGGCACTCCATGTCAAAAAGGTTGCTGACCCCTGTTCTAGAGTATTGCGTCCCCTCTTAACAAACATCATTGCTGCCCCCTCTTAACAAACAACTAGTATCACTGCCCCCTTTCAGTCAATTAATAGTCAGTTTGCTCTTATTTGACCAATACTTTGTTAATCAATTAGAAGATTTGTATATTTATTTCCAAGCTGAATTAGTTATTTTGTGAAAGATTGTAATCACGTATCTAGTAAGCGCAAGATTTAGGTGCCTCTGTATTATTTAATGTAAAAGAAAAACTCTTACAGTTTACAGATTTGTTGATGGAATTAACTATTCAATTCGTTGACAAATCGTATGACTATTAGTCGATTAAGAATTTCTTTATTTGAGGACAGCTAGAGACAACATGGAACCTTCTTACATCTTTTAGCTGCACAATGACTTTGAAAGTATTCTCACGTGTCAGTCAAAATGAATGTGCATGAATCACATTTACATGGAAGCAAATGACACACTGTGGCATTTATGAGGTAAAAAAAAAAAAAAATATGAGGTTTTAGATTTAAAATTGAGATTATAAAAGATAAATGCAGGACCAGTTCGGCATGACAAAATTTATTCCTTTTGACATTACAAAACAGATGGAAATATGACACATAAACAACTCAAAAACCTCTTTAAAAACAAACTCTAGTTATGAGCCATAAAGACATAATGCCATAATGACAACACTTCAGTGATTTTCATGGTGATTTTACGAGTCAGCTGCTGTCCATCATATTTCTGTCAATAAAAAATAAGAAATACAAATACTGCCTAGTTTTGTCTCCTGCTTCAGCCTGACCTGAAAACTGATGTGACAGATGACAGACAAACAACATCACTTAGATTATGTCTCTGCTCCTAAATATGCTACTAGAAATCAGCTCAGAAAACAGTATTGTCATGGATGGCTCATATACTGTAGTTCTATGTGCTACTGTAGCTGCATGACTCCGCTAAAACCACTGAATGAGGAAGTAGGCCTGGTGGTAAACTTTACAATCATAATAACATGCCATTGTTCACTTTGGCAGTTTACTCTATAAACAGTTTATCATATCATTCAGTTTTATTTTTTTTTATCTTATCTCGATTTTTTGTGGCCTGGGTAGTAAATCGAAAAAGGGTGTCATATAAAACCGCCTGTTTGAAATAGCTTTGGGGCAACATTTCTCAAATGCCCCATTCAGCCAGCAGCGGGAAGACTTATACCTTTACACCAGATGTTCCCTATCGCTTTTCCTAGCAAGACTGCCAACGAGGCCACAGGAAGCCCTGTTCACAATCCGCAGGAAATGGCATTCCCAATAGGACTCAAGACACAGTTAAATCCAGCAGAGTGCTAAAGCCGGTCACTCTAAACAGTGACGACTATGCTTGCACCGCATACCAAAGCACCTCAAAGGCGCTAAAAACAAGATTACAAACATCACAAAACAAACTGGTCAGACTACTGCTTGACCTTACTCCTAGAACCCACCTCACCCCTGCCCACTTTGACAACCTAGGATGGCTTAGAGTAGACAGCAGAGTACAGCAACTTGCAATGGGCCTGGTCTACAAGATACACTACACCACTAAGGTACCCATGTACATGTCAAAATACTTCCCAAAGGTCAGTGAATACCACGACCACAACACCAGAGGGAGCTCCACAAATCATGTTAAACCCAGATTCGGCTCAAACAAGGGACTAAACACGTTTCGCAATTATGCCACATCAATGTGGAACGCCCTACCCACAGCTGTAAAGGAATGTGAATCACTACCCACTTTCAAAACCACTCTCAAAGAGCACCTACGGGAGACTGCAATTCGAAACTGGCCCCTGTAAATGTCCAAACCCAACCTCCTCCAATGTACAGTTTCTTCCCCCTCAAATGTATAAACTCTCTTTTTAGACCCTTACCAATTGTGTGTATTGAGCTGTACTGTATTATTGTACCCATTCTGCAATCTGTTAATACAAATTTCAATCAATCAATCAATCAATCACAGGGCAATGGCCAAAACTGCTGGTCTGTGTCACAAGGCTTGTGACCGGAGACAAACAATAGAGCCTGTTGGTCGAGGAGCATTTGTGCATCACATGGTGATCTCCTCACATCCTCTCCTCTCTTTCCAGCTCCTAACATGGTGTTAGTGTAGCTGAGCAAGGTAAATAAAATAAAAAGCCAAGCTGTATGTATGTATGTATGTATGTATGTATGTATGTATGTATGTATGTATGTATGTATGTATGTATGTATGTATGTATGTATGTATGTATGTATGTATGTATGTATGTATGTATGTATGTATGTATGTATGTATGTATGTATGTATGTATGTATAGGTTCAGGTGTCTGTCAGTAGGTCAGAAGAAGGACAGAGCTGGATAACTGAAGGCGATGGTCAGAGATTAGGGGGTATGAGACATGTGAGACCTGAGCACACTATTTGGAAAAGGTATGATATTTGGTGTGTGTGTATATTATCCAACACTTATTGTAACTGAGGGGTACAATTCCCTGACTGTATTGTTAGATATGGTATTTAATACCACTACCTCTTGTACTTTAACTTCTGGCCATCCAGTACATGATATAAGTATGATGAACACTTTCCCACCTGATGAAACGAATCCACACAAATGTACAAATCGAAGGTTTAATATAGCAAAAGGTATATACAACGTTCACTTGTTTACACTTATGATTTGAAATATGCACTTGTATGGCAAATGAGTATTCGTAGGTAAATCAACATTGAATGTCCAATCTCTGGTTACGCAGGGAGTAAGTATACAACCTGGAATATTTAGGAAACTATAGCGATGGTACTGAAATGATTATAGCTGGATACACTAAGGGGGGGGGGGGGGGTCCCGCTGGTTGTAAGACAGTAGGAGGGGGGGGGGTTAGAGAAGCCGCTGGCGGTATCCCATCTGGCCGACGGTTTCTTGGGAGAATTCAAAGTCTTGAACACGGTGCCCACAGAACCTCGGTCCGCAGACGAATACAGCTGGACCCTCTGGTGGACGGTAGCTGCCGGTCC
This sequence comes from Notolepis coatsorum, assembly GCF_963971535.1. Classification (NCBI taxonomy): domain Eukaryota; kingdom Metazoa; phylum Chordata; class Actinopteri; order Aulopiformes; family Paralepididae; genus Notolepis; species Notolepis coatsorum. Next base: position 59,072,906 of record NC_140174.1, on the reverse strand, counting down.
ACAACGGAGAGACGTGAGGCGACCTCACTGGTGTAGAGCGCCGTCTCACCTGGAGTCCTCTCCGGGGGGTAGTTCCAACACTCCGCAGTGTTGGCCTTTATCCATGGAATAATCAAAGCACCCAAAGCATAATCCAAGCCGTGGAAGGCTCGCCGTCGTCCGGGTAGAGTAATCCAATATACAGGTCCAGTCGCCCTGGCCCGGAGCTCCTCGGATGCAAGCACCACTAGGGGTCTGCCCAGCCTGGTTAAGCGTCCAGATAACGTCAGGAACGATGGGGGTACTGATAACTTTAGAACTCTAACCTAACGATGCACCATACATAAATAGACTATTATTAGCTTAATAGAATACGTCCAACTCGACGGTATAGTGCCAAACTATGACTATTCAACTATTAATCTACACGATATCTCAATGCCTATTCTGAGGCCAAGTAGGCCTTACTACACCACACGTGCGTCGTGGGGAGGCTTCGCGTCTGTCACTCTGTTGGAGGGTAAAGAACTGGACTAAAAGAAAGTTCTACTTTACTTGCGCCATATATATATGCGCTATGAACAAATAGTACCATTCGTATTTCGCCCGACATATTCCTGCGCGGAACCGGGGCTTGCCACGACATGTTGGGCGGCACGATTGAACTTGGACCTAGGGGTATGGCAACCTGGCGCCAGGTTCTCGTCCAATGGTAGAATGAAACTATTATGGGCTGTTTAGTAGACTAAAGGGATATTCAGTGCATATTGTACAAGGAATATACAGGGGATATCAAACAATATACAAATACAATTAACTATATATATATAAATAAATATATATATTCGGTTTAATCTGATCCTTCACAACGGCCGCCCCCTAATTAGTCCCACCTAATTAGCTAAGCAGAGACAGATTAACCGCACTGTCTACCACTCAAGGTCCGCTGTAAGGGTCAGTCAACTCACAAAGTCATGGGGTCATGGTCATCATCGATAGTATCTGGGAGTCGGGGCAGTTCTATGAGCCTCGCCACGGGACGTGTGTAAGTGCGCCCTTGGACGAGTACTTCAGCTGCTCGGACCTTGCCATCGGCACCGGTGATCACTTTGCTTACGCGGCCAGCCGGCCACATAGCTCTGGGTAGTGACTGGTCAATAATCATGACGACTGTTCCTTCTGTCAAATTGTCTCTCTCTTTTACCCACTTCTGGCGGGTCTGTAGAGACGGTAGGTAGTGGAGTAGGAAGCTGCTCCAAAACTTGTCAGCTAGTACTTGACTGTACCTCCACATTCTTCGGCCGTTCGCTTCTTCGGGCCTGTACATTGTCTGGGGTAGCGCGGGGTCCAGCCGCCCCATTAGGAGTGTGTTGGGGGTGACTGGGTCGACATCTGCTACATCACTGGAGACGTAACCGAGGGGCTTTGAGTTCAATACTCCCTCGATCTCCGTGAGGACTGTCATTAGGACTTCCTCCGCCACAGTCTGGGCCCCAAGTACTGCGTACAGGGCTGTCTTTATAGAACGTACTTCTCGTTCCCAGGTTCCACCGAAGTGGGGTGCGTTCGGGGGATTAAACTGGAAGTCAATCTGGGATGGAGCGAGGTGGGTCTTAAGTTCTGGGCCCATAGCTTGGAAGCTCTCTCTCAGCTCTCTTTCTCCGCCTTTGAAGTTGGTCCCGTGATCAGACAACAATGTAGACGGTTTTCCTTTCCGTGATGTGAATCTTCGGAAGGCCATAAGGAATGAGTCTGTGCTCATGGTCGGAAGGAGCTCGATATGTATCGCTCTGGTGGTCATGCATTTGAATACAATACCCCACCGCTTCTCGGTGCCTCTTCCTCTCTTTATATACAACGGGCCAAAGCAGTCCATGCTTGTGGAGTGGAATGGCTTGTCGCCGATTCGGAGGCGACAGGGGGGTAAGTCAGCCATCCGTGGTATGCTGGGCTGCGCGCGCCACTTACGGCAGTTTAGACAGGTTCGCTGGAAGCGCCGTACTGCTTCTCTGCCTTGCAGTATCCAATAACAACGTCTGATCTCCGCGAAGACTCTCTCTGCTCCTGCGTGGTGTACATCCTCGTCGTATTTCTTTATGATCAGCTCTGTGACCTTGTGTCGGCTGTTCAAGACGATCGGGTACTTAGTATCATCCGGTAGATCGGGGGCTCTCCGCAGGCGACCACCCACTCTGATGAGATTATGGGCGTCACTCTCTGGTGCCAGGTGAATCAGTCTGCTGTCTGATGGGACGGGGTTTCCTCCCTGTAGACAGTCTAGCTCATCGGGGAACGAGTCTCTCTGGGCTCGTTGTAGTAGAAGAAGTTCTGCTTCTTCGTAGTCAGCTGCTGACATGTCAGTGGTGGACTGAATCTCTGGGTGGTGCCGCAGGAATGTTCTTTGCTGCGCACTCTCTAGGGTAATGCAGTCATCTATGTTGGGGTCTGTGGAGGCGACTGTGCTCAGTCCACAGAACATAGGTTTCTTGTTCTCAGCCTCCTCGTTACTTGCTTCCCGCGGTGTGGGCGTAGGCCACTCTCCTTCCGGGAGCTTGAGGAATTCTGGTCCGTCACTGTAGATGTTGCGACGGGTTAGGTCATCCAGAGACATTCCCCGGGTGATGACGTCAGCTGGGTTGTGTTTGGTGTCCACATACCGCCAGCTCGCTGCTTCTGTTAACTCTTGAATCTCGGTGACTCTGACTCCCACGAAGACTTTGTATCTGCATGAATCAGACTTGATCCATGTGAGTACTGTCGTGGAATCTGACCACAAGATTGTTCTGTGCACCGGAATGGTGAGTTCACGTTGGATTAACGTGGCTAGATGCGCTCCTGCTAGGGCTGCGCAGAGCTCTAGACGTGGGATAGATTGTTGCTTACGTGGGGCTATTCTTGAGCGGGCCAGGATGAAAGCAGTGTGTATCTTTCCTCCCTTCTCTTGGGCACGCAAGTAGGCCACCGATCCGTAGGCTACTTCGGAGGCGTCGCTGAAGACGTGTAGATCAATCTCGCATGTCTCTGGCCTCACTGTGGATGGGAAGTAGCTGCGGCGTATATTGACGCCTGGGAGTGAGCGGAGTTCCGTCTCCCACTCTCTCCATGTTGAGGCAAGGTGTGCGGGTATTGGGTCGTCCCAGCCCTGGTCCTTGTCCCATAGTGCTCGTACAATCATCTTTGCCCTGGTGGTGTAAGGTAGAATACATCCCAACGGGTCATATTGTCTGGCGAGTGTTCTGTACACACTCCGTCTGGTGGTCGGTATCGCCGTCGACCTTCCCTGCTCTGGAGCCAAGGGTTTGTGTCTATAGTGGAGCGAGTCTGTTTTGAAGCGCCAGACTAGTCCTAGTGTCATTTCTTGGGCTTCTCCTGGGATTGTCGCCATCCAGGTCTCGCTGCTGGCAGCCTTGTCCGCGGGGGAGAGGCTGCGCAATACGTGCGGGTCACTGCTGGCCCACTGCCTGAGATCAAAGCCGCCTTTGATCAGGGAGGCGCGTAACTTGATTAGGAGAGCCTCGGCTTCTTCTTGAGTCGAAACGCTTTGTAAACAGTTGTCCACGTAGAAACTGTTCTTCACACTGTGTTGGACCTCTTCATCTGCTGTTGGGTCCTCTGCGACGTGTTTCTGTAGTGCAAATGTAGCACAGCACGGGCTGCATGTGGTTCCGAAGGGGAGTACTTCCCACTGGTAGATGGCTGGGTTCTCATCTCCGATCCTCTCTCTCCATAGGAACCGCAGCAGAGGCTTGTCCTCCTCTACTAGTCTCACCTGCAAGAACATCCCTTTGATATCCCCGCTGATAGCCACCTTGTTCTGGCGGAAGCGCAGTAGCACGCCTAGTAGGGAGGGGCCGAGTGTGGGGCCGGGCAAGAGCTCTTTATTCAGATTTTGGGATCCGATCTGGTAGCTGCAGTTAAACACAATGCGATCCTTGCCGTTGTGATGGACCTTGTGATGCGGCACGTACCATGATTCGGTCGTCTGATCGGCCTCTTTAATGTCAATCTTTGTTACGTGTCCCGCTGTGATTAGCTTCTCAATCTCAGCGCGGTACACACTCTCTTGAGCGGGGTCTTTGGCTAGGCGCCGCTCCGTGTTCAATAGATAGCGCTCCGTGGCGTCTTTCTTTGCGTGAAAGGTGGGCATTCCCTCTCGCCTCAGGAGTGGAGTTGCGTATCTCATCACTCCGCCGACTGTGACTCTCTTTGTCCCCTGCTCGAGTAGGTTGATGGCGTAAATGTCTTCTTTAGAACGAATGTCTTTCTTTTCGTTCTTAAAGGGCATTGTCTCTAGTGTCCATAGCCTCTCGACATGCTGCAGGAGAGTGGTGTCTTCTTCTGTCGTTCTGGAGTGGAGGCAGCTAGTGGCTGCTGTTCGGTTGAGAGATTTAGCGAGGGGGCCTTGTAGGGTCCACCCTAGGCGGGTCTCGACTGCTGCAGGACAGCCTCGGGGTCCTGTATGGACCCGGTCAATCGGGACTATGAGTTCTGCATGGTCGGAGCCTATCAGCAGGGTCGGGGTAGCGCCGTCTATGAGCGGGATAGGTAATTGGCGCAGGTGCACATATTTATCCATCAACTTGGTGACAGGGTAGGTGTACTGCGATAGTCCTATTTCTTGGCTGGTGAAAGCATTTGTAATCTTGTACCGTCGCTCTGGCTGCCCGTTTGCTGCGATAGTGAAGGAGACATTCTCGCCCTTTATCGTCTTTAAATCTCTTTTACCGCGTTTTCGTTCTTGCTCCCCCGCAGTCCCAGCTGGGCCGCAGCGGACGCGAGCAGAAGGGTCTTCTCTGACCCGTCGTCAAGGACGGCGTAAGTGTCCATGACTTTATCTTGGTAGCTCAATGTCACACGGACTACCTTTAAGAGCACTTGGGCGCCGCTGCTGCTGGCGGGGTCAATGTACATGACACTTGCCTTGGTGCCGCTCCGTGGTGCAGGTGGAGGCCGTCTTCCGTTACTTTCGTGTAGTATATCTAGATGGGCTCCATCGCACCGGCTGCACCTTTTCTTTAGGCGGCATTCGGCTGCCATGTGGGGCCGCGCACATCGATAACAGCGCCTGTTGGACTTTATCCATTGACTCACTTCTTCTGCATTCATCTTTGTGAATAGGTCACATTGTGACAGCCAGTGTTCTTTCTCACAGTAGGGACACGCTATCTTCCACTTCTCTTTTCTCGAGGGGGTGCTGTGACTCTTACTGCTCGGTACTGACTCTGATTGGTGCATGACAGTCACCGATCTTCTTCCATCATTTATTCTCCTGGGTCCCTCTCTGGAGCTTGGCGTGCTCCGCCCGAATGTATCTAGTCGTAAGCTGCTGACTTCTCTCGCCAGGAAGTCGGCTAGATCAAGGAGGGATGGCTCGGGGCCGTTGGGGTCCCGGTAGTCTCTCTGCCGCCTAAAGCGCTCCTGTCTTGCGGGTGGCAGCTTCTCCAAAATCCTCTCGACGTTAGAGTTGGCGTATAGCTCATGCATGCCCTTTTCCCGTTGCGCTCCCAGCATCCCTACCAGGGACTGCACTTTGATTGACAGGTCGTCTAATGAGCGATTGTCCGTGGCTGGGGGTAGGCGATCAATATGCCTTATCTCTTGGATTACGTAATCCCATATGCGTCCATATCTCTGGTCCAGCGCCGCTAGGGCCGCTGTGTATGGTGTCGAAGAGGTGGCATAGGCTAGCGCTATATTGTGCGCTCGCGGTACTTTCAGGTGCTTCAGTAATATTGCATACTTGTGGCGTTCATCAGCGACATCCACCATCATTGTCTCTAAGCACATCCGGAGCTCCGTGTACTGTGCTCGACTCTCATAGGCGAAGTCTGGAAATGACGGCGTGGCAATGTATGACGCCGTGGATGGCTGATACATCGGCGAGCGTTGGGGGAGAGACCTCCTGGGCGAGTCCCCTCTTGCGCCTCGCTGTGGGCTGGTACTGACAGGGTACCATGGCCCGCTGGTCCAGGTGCTATTCCTCGGGGGTGGTCGTGCGTCGTGCTCACCCGTGAATAGAGTCGGGGGTCTGTAGCGCAGCGCCGCGGGGGTATAGCCTGGACTGTATGGGACCTCCTGGTCCGGTGGAGTACTGTGCTGTCGTCGGGCTTGGTTCTCCTCCTCTCCCTCTTCTTCCTCTATCAGATCTTCCAGATCCTGTAATCGTTTATTTAGCTTCTCCGCAGTGTATGCCGCTCCTTCCTTGTAGCTGGGTCTCGCTTGGACCGGTCTGGGAAGGGGGTCTGCGGGGGGTCTAGACTCGGTCTGTTGGTCAAGTTCAGGGTCGCTTGCTCGTTGAGGAGACGCTGCCCTTGACTGTTGTCTCGACGAGTTCCTTGAACCCCTGGCGGAGGGGGAGGGTGTTGCCTTGCGGATCAGCTGCTCCATTAGCTGCGCTTGTAGCTTGTCGCGCTCGACTTCGCGCTTGGTGAGATCTGCTTCTCTTTGGGCACCGGCAGCGGCGCGCTGGGCGTCGGCCCGGTCTCTTGCCATATTCTCTTCTGTCTGAAGGCGTCTCATCTCCAGGCGTGTGCGCTCTTCTTCGCTCCGTTGTTGCGCTTGGAGTTGTTCGCGCTCGCTAAGCGCCTGTGCTTGGAGACGGTCTCTTTCAATGGTAAAATGTTCGCGCTCGCTAAGCGTCTGCGCTTGGAGTCGATCGCGTTCGGTAGAGGCTGTCAGGCTGACGAGGAACGCCTGTTGTAGCATCCTCTCCGCTTCGCTGGGGGAAGGCGGTTGTGGAGGTGAGCCGCTCCTGCGTGAGCCGCTCCTGGGGGTACTCGTTGGGGAGTCCTGGAGCTCTATTTCCTCGGCGCTCTCCTCCTCTTCTTCCGTGCAGAGTTCTCTCTCTGTAGGGTCGTCTTCCTCCCGGGGCTGGTCGGGGACTACTTCTTGGGTAGTGGCGGGGGGTAAAGGCATGTCCGCTCCCTCCTGGTCCCCACCGTGAGCTTGGTCAGTTACATTAGGACCTACTAGGGCCTCTGTGGTCGGGGAAACCTGGTCGTTAAGGTCAGACATAATTTTACTTTCTACTTTTACCGCGTTTACCGTTTGTCGAAGGCTAGGTAGTTGACTGACAGTGTAAGCCTCTAAGTACTGAGGTGTCTGTCGTCTGCGCCGCGGGCGTTCTAGGTTAGGAGGATCGTTTCGTGGAGTGTTCATCATAGGCCATTTCAATATTAATAACACTATATTAATATTACACTAGTTACCCTCCGGCTCGAAGGACCAATTGTAACTGAGGGGTACAATTCCCTGACTGTATTGTTAGATATGGTATTTAATACCACTACCTCTTGTACTTTAACTTCTGGCCATCCAGTACATGATATAAGTATGATGAACACTTTCCCACCTGATGAAACGAATCCACACAAATGTACAAATCGAAGGTTTAATATAGCAAAAGGTATATACAACGTCCACTTGTTTACACTTATGATTTGAAATATGCACTTGTATGGCAAATGAGTATTCGTAGGTAAATCAACATTGAATGTCCAATCTCTGGTTACGCAGGGAGTAAGTATACAACCTGGAATATTTAGGAAACTATAGCGATGGTACTGAAATGATTATAGCTGGATACACTAAGGGGGGGGGGGGTCCCGCTGGTTGTAAGACAGTAGGAGGGGGGGGGGGTTAAAGAAGCCGCTGGCGGTATCCCATCTGGCCGACGGTTTCTTGGGAGAATTCAAAGTCTTGAACACGGTGCCCACAGAACCTCGGTCCGCAGGCGAATACAGCTGGACCCTCTGGTGGACGGTAGCTGCCGGTCCACAACGGAGAGACGTGAGGCGACCTCACTGGTGTAGAGCGCCGTCTCACCTGGAGTCCTCTCCGGGGGGTAGTTCCAACACTCCGCAGTGTTGGCCTTTATCCATGGAATAATCAAAGCACCCAAAGCATAATCCAAGCCGTGGAAGGCTCGCCGTCGTCCGGGTAGAGTAATCCAATATACAGGTCCAGTCGCCCTGGCCCGGAGCTCCTCGGATGCAAGCACCACTAGGGGTCTGCCCAGCCTGGTTAAGCGTCCAGATAACGTCAGGAACAATGGGGGTACTGATAACTTTAGAACTCTAACCTAACGATGCACCATACATAAATAGACTATTATTAGCTTAATAGAATACGTCCAACTCGACGGTATAGTGCCAAACTATGACTATTCAACTATTAATCTACACGATATCTCAATGCCTATTCTGAGGCCAAGTAGGCCTTACTACACCACACGTGCGTCGTGGGGAGGCTTCGCGTCTGTCACTCTGTTGGAGGGTAAAGAACTGGACTAAAAGAAAGTTCTACTTTACTTGCGCCATATATATATGCGCTATGAACAAATAGTACCATTCGTATTTCGCCCGACATATTCCTGCGCGGAACCGGGGCTTGCCACGACATGTTGGGCGGCACGATTGAACTTGGACCTAGGGGTATGGCAACCTGGCGCCAGGTTCTCGTCCAATGGTAGAATGAAACTATTATGGGCTGTTTAGTAGACTAAAGGGATATTCAGTGCATATTGTACAAGGAATATACAGGGGATATCAAACGATATACAAATACAATTAACTATATATATATAAATAAATATATATATTCGGTTTAATCTGATCCTTCACAACACTTATGAAAAATCAAATGTAGTGCCCAGAAATAATATTGTGGTAAAACCCCTGCTTGGCCCCCGGATCAGATCCCACCAAAACCAGAGAACTGGCCAGAAACTTCTCTCCTGAGCCTCCCGCCCTCTCTGTCTAAAATGTGGACAGTCCGGTCTGTTGAAACGGGACAAAATTTATCAAATGGACATCAAAAGGGAAATAAAGAAAGTAACTATAGCAAACCAAAATGATTGCCCTTCAAACTTGTCATCCAAGGAAATGCCTTTTCCTGAGTTCCAAGTTGGGCCTAATGTATGTCCTCTCATAATGGGAAAGCAGTCCCATTTCAGACCAAGGAAACAGATTCTCAAATTACCCACTGTAGCCTATGTGTCTGTTGCAGAGACCAAGGGGCCATGTCTGAGTTAAACGATTCGTATCCTCATTGTTCACAAACTTTGACTTAATTATTCCCATCAGGCGTGTTTTTAATCGACATAAACACATACACACACACATTGAGCGACATCCTGGATACATTGAAGGCCATTATCAGTCAACGAAACGTAATTGTAGCTAGTCCGGCTGTAGGCTGTGATAAGTATTTTTGGCATGCAAACTCTGGCTACGTTAAAGGGATACTTTGGAAGTCAAGGGGGCCGTTAGCATGTCTCTGGGAAATCACACGTAGCACCTTCCAAATAACTTCCTAACCATGCCACAACGTCGTTAACTACATAGAAGCACTAATGTGTTTATTTTGCATGTAACGGTCCCCGTTGACTTCCACTAGCATTGCTAAGAAATGTTAAAGGAACACACCAACATGAGAAATGCAAATACCATCTCCTCCAGAGTCAGACAAGAAGATAACGTTAGATATCAATGTGCGTTCAGTAGAAAGCTATCCAGCCGCAAGCTAGCCTAGCTTAGCACAAATGAATGGAAACGGATCTGCTAGCCTATAGCTTAAAACTCTGGGAGAGGTGTTTTTGGCCAATGCCTAGGCTAGCTGATCCATATCCACTTCCATTAATTTGTGCTAATTGCGGTGGGTTGGTACCAGTGTTTGTGTGCGCGCGTGCAGGGGTAGCCTATTGGAAATAGAGAAAGTGACAGATCAGCTTTTTTATGCAAAGTGAACAGTTCCTTTAAGGAGAGGTCAATGACATTTGACATGATGTGTCTACAAATACATGCTCCAGCGGTGGAGTGCAGATTTGGTGGTTTGGTTTGGTTGGGGGCCCGTTGTCATCAGACACACTGCATTCAACCCACAAGCACAATTATCAATTACCATAACAACTCCTCTCGTATTCCCAGGCGGTCAGATAAGTACAGGGACGATTTTGCCTCATTCTCTCGCTGGGTCTTAATAAAGGAGGATATTTATCACTGAGCACCAGTTTCCCAACAACAGCCAGTTTGTGTAAATCCAATTTCCCTCAGAGTGGATTTCAATTCAGTTTTGTTGAAACAAAGGGAAGCTTTAGGATTCTGTAATGCTCATAAGCGGCGGGTAAGCAAGTGTTGGGGAAAATGTGTATACGAGGGTGGAGGTAGGAAAGGGGTTAGTCTTGACTAGTTTAATATAGGTCAACTAGCAGGGCTCAAAGACACTAGGGCGACAGTCTGGCTGATGTTCTTAAAACAGCCTCAAGATAGCAGATGGACATTTCAGTACATCATATCGTGTGTTCTAATCTTGTGTCTTTTCTCTCTTACACACATACACAGCACACACACAGACACAGCACACACACAGACACACACAGTTACACAGCACACACACACAGACACACACAGTTACACAGCACACACACAGACACAGACACACACAGTCGCACAGACATACACACCGACACACACACACATTCCCTGTGTCACAATACACACATACAATACACACACGTCTGTACACAGACGCACACACACAGACACACACACACAATACACACATACAATACACACGTCTGTACACAGACGCACACACACACAGACACACACACACATACACACACACACACACAAACACACACATCTCACTCTCTCTTCGATGTTCTTAATGTTTTACATCATATCGTGTGTGGATATCATATCTTGCTTATCTCTCCTCATGTTCTCTCTCTCTCCGATGTTAAATCTACGTATCATCTTAATGTACGTCATGTCAGATCTGACATGATGTGATACGTCATCATATCTGTCATGGGGGCAGGACTGAGAGGGGATTTAGGGACAGGCAAAGGGTTCCAGGACAGAGTGTTTTTGTTCAAGCTGTGGCGATCATCTTTGACCCATAGCTCTTGCTGTTAAAGAACTTCTTTTCTTAAATAAATTACCTATTTGTTACAATTGGAAATATCGTCTCCTGCTGTGTCAAACAACCTTTCCACAACATTTGGTGACCCTTGACCTGTAGACCGCCCTGCCGGGCCCCCTCACACGGCCAGCTCCGGACCTCTCCCGTAGAAATTCTGACGGTTGTCGACAAAAAAAGG